>NW_026558032.1:0-295847 GCF_026930045.1 Uloborus diversus | reverse complement strand
CCGACCATTCATTATTTCAACTACCCGACCACTAACCTCAACCGACCATTGATTGGCTCAACAGCCCGCCCACTAAGCTCAACAGACCATTGATTGGCTCAACTGCCCGCCCACTAAGCTCAAACGACCATTGATTGGCTCCACTGACCGCTTACTGAGCTCAACCGACCATTGATTGGCTCAACTGCCCGCCCACTAAGCTCAACCGACCATTGATTGGCTCAACTGACCGCCCATTAAGCTCAACCGACTATTGATTGACTCAACTACCCGCCCACTAAGCTCAACCGACCATTGATTGGCTCAACTGACCGCCCATTAAGCTCAACCGACTATTGATTGGCTCAAGTACCCGCCCACTAAGCTCAACCGACCATTGATTGGCTCAACAGCGAGCCCACTAAGCTCAACCGACTATTGATTGGCTTAACTGCCCGCCCACTAATTTCAACCGACCATTGATTGGCTCAACTGCCCGTCCACGAAACTCAACCGACCATTGATTGGCTCAACTGACAGCCCACTAAGCCAACCGACTTTTGATTGGCTCAACTGCCCGCCCACTAAGCTCAACCGTCCTTTGATTGGCTGAACTGACCGCCCACTAAGCTAAACCGACCATTGATTGGCACAACTGACCGCCCACTAAGCTCAACCGACTATTGATTTGCTCAACTGACCGCCCACTAAGCTCAACCGACCATTGTTATGCTAAACTGCCCGCCCACTAAGCTCAACCGACCATTGATTGGCTCCATTGACCGCTCACTAAGCTCAACCGACCTTTGATTGGCTCAGCTGACAGCCCACTAAGCCAACCGACTTTTGATTGGCTCAACTGCCCGCCCACTAAGCTCAACCGACCTTTGATTGGCTGAACTGACCGCCCACTATGCTCAACCGACCATTGATTGGCACAACTGACCGCCCACTAAGCTCAACCGACTACTGATTTGCTCAACTGACCGCCCACTAAACTCAACCGACCATTGTTATGCTAAACTGCCCGCCCACTAAGTTCAACCGACCATTGATTGGCTCCATTGACCGCCCACTAAGCTCAACCGACCTTTGATTGGCTCAACTGCCCGCCCACTAAGCTCAACCGACCTTTGATTGGCTCAACTGCCCGCCCACTAAGCTCAACCGGCCTTTGTTTGGCTCAACTGCCTGCCCACTAAGTTCAACCGACCTTTGATTGGCTCAACTGCCCGCCCACTAAGCTCACCCGACCTTTGATTGGCTCAACTGCCCGACCACTAAGCTCAACCGACTATTGATTGGCTCAACTGACCGCTCAATAAGCTCAACCGACCATTCATTATTTCAACTACCCGACCACTAAGCTCAACCGACCATTGATTGGCTCAACAGCCCGCCCACTAAGCTCAATGGACCATTGATTGGCGCAACTGCCCGCCCATTAAGCTTAACCGACCATTGATTGGCTCAACTGCCTGCCCACTACGATCAACCGACCATTGATTGGCTCAACTGCCCGCCCACTAAGCTCAGTCGACCATTGATTGGCTCAACAGCCCGCCCACTAAGCTCAACAGACCAATGATTGACTCAACTGCCTGCCCACTAAGATCAACCGACCATTGATTGGCTCAACTGCCCGCCCACTAAGCTCAACCGACCATTGATTGGCTGAACTGCCCGCCCACTAAGCTCAACCGAACATTGATTGGCTCAACTGACCGCCCACTAAGCTCAACCGACAATTGTAAGCTCAACTGCCCGCCCACTAAGCCCAACCGACCATTGATTGGCTAAACTGCCTGCCCAATAAGATCAACCGACCATGGATTGGCTCAACTGCCTGCCCACTAAGCTCAATCGACCAATGACTGGCTCAACTGCCCGCCCACTAAGCTCAACCGACCAATGATTGGCTCAACTGCCCGCCCACTAAGCTCAACCGACCATTGATTGGCTCAACTGCCCGCCCACTAAGCTCAACCGACCATTGATTGACTCAACTGCCCGCCCACTAATCTGAACGGACCATTGATTGACTCAACTGCCCGCCCACTTAGCTCAACCGACCTTTGATTGGATCAACTGCCTGCCCAATAAGATCAACCGACCATGGATTGGCTCAACTGCCCGCCCACTAAGCTCAATCGACCAATGACTGGCTCAACTGCCCGTCCACTAAGCTCAACCGACCATTGATTGGTTCAACTGCCCGCCCACTAAACTCAACCGACCATTGATTGACTCAACTGCCCGCCCACTAATCTGAACGGACCATTGATTGGCTCAACTGCCCGCCCACTAAGCCCAACCGACCTTTGATTGGATCAACTGCCTGCCCAATAAGATCAACCGACCATGGATTATCTCAACTGCCCGCCCACTAAGCTCAATCGACCAATAACTGGCTCAACTGCCCGCCCACTAAGCTCAACCGACCATTGATTGGCTCAACTGCCCGCCCACTAAGCTCAACCGACCATTGATTGACTCAACCGCCCGCCCACTAAGCCCAACCGACCATTGATTGGCTCAACTGCCTGCCCAATAAGATCAACCGACCATGGATTTGCTCAACTGACCGCCCACTAAGCTCAACCGACCATTGTTATGCTCAACTGCCCGCCCACTAAGCTCAACCGACCTTTGATTGGCTCCACTGACCGCCCACTAAGCTCAACCGACCATTGTTATGCTCAACTGCCCGCCCACTAAGCTCAACCGACCTTTGATTGGCTCCACTGACCGCCCACTAAGCTCAACCGACCACTGATTGGCTCAACTGCCCGTTCACTAAGCTCAACCGACCATTGATTGGCTACATTGACCGCCCACTAAACTCAACCGACCATTGATCGGCTCAACTGCCCGCCCACTAAGCTCAACCGACCATTGATTGGCTCAACTGCCTGCCCAATAAGATCAACCGACCATGGATTGGCTCAACTGCCCGCCCACTAAGCTCAATCGACCAATGACTGGCTCAACTGACCGCCCACTAAGCTCAACCGACCATTGATTGGCTCAACTGCCCGCCCACTAAGCTTAACCGACCATTGATTGGTTCAACTGCCCGCCCACTAAGCTCAACCGACCATTGATTGGCTCAACTGCCCGCCCACTAAGCTCAACCGACCTTTGATTGGCTGAACTGACCGCCCACTAAGCTCAACCGACCATTGATTGGCACAACTGACCGCCCACTAAGCTCAACCGACTATTGATTTGCTCAACTGACCGCCCACTAAGCTCAACCGACCATTGTTATGCTAAACTGCCCGCCCACTAAGCTCAACCGACCATTGATTGGCTCCATTGACCGCCCACTAAGCTCAACCGACCACTGATTGGCTCAACTGCCCGCTCACTAAGCTCAACCGACCATTGATTGGCTCCATTGACCGCCCACTAAACTCAACCGACCATTGATCGGCTCAACTGCCCGACCACTAAGCTCAACCGACCATTGATTGGCTCAACTGCCCGCCCACTAAGCCCAACCGACCATTGATTGGCTCAACTGCCTGCCCAATAAGATGAACCGACCATGGATTGACTCAACTGCCCGCCCACTAATCTCAATCGACCAATGACTGGCTCAACTGACCGCCCACTAAGCTCAACCGACCATTGATTGGCTCAACTGCCCGCCCACTAAGCTTAACCGACCATTGATTGGCTCAACTGCCCGCCCACTAAGCTCAACCGACCATTGATTGGCTCAACTGCCCGCCCACTAAGCTCAACCGACCTTTGATTGGCTGAACTGACCGCCCACTAAGCTCAACCGACCATTGATTGGCACAACTGACCGCCCACTAAGCTCAACCGACCATTGTTATGGTAAACTGCCCGCCCACTAAGCTCAACCGACCATTGATTGGCTCCATTGACCGCCCACTAAGCTCAACCGACCTTTGATTGGCTCATCTGCCCGCCCACTAAGCTCAACCGACCTTTGATTGGCTCAACTGCCCGCCCACTAAGCTCAACCGGCCTTTGTTTGGCTCAACTGCCTGCCCACTAAGCTCAACCGACCTTTGATTGGCTCAACTGACCGCCCACTAAGCTCACCCGACCTTTGATTGGCTCAACTGCCCGACCACTAAGCTCAATCGACCAATGACTGGCTCAACTGACCGCCCAATAAGCTCAACCGACCATTCATTATTTCAACTACCCGACCACTAAGCTCAACCGACCATTGATTGGCTCAACAGCCCGCCCACTAAGCTCAATGGACCATTGATTGGCGCAACTGCCCGCCCACTAAGCTCAAAGACCATTGATTGGCTCCACTGACCGCCCACTAAGCTCAACCAACCAATGATTGGCTCAACTGCCCGCCCACTAAGCTCGACCGACCATCGATTGGCTCAACTGACCGCCCATTAAGCTTAACCGACCATTGATTGGCTCAACTGCCTGCCCACTACGATCAACCGACCATTGATTGGCTCAACTGCCCGCCCACTAAGCTCAACCGACCATTGATTGGCTCAACAGCCCGCCCACTAAGCTCAATATAGCATTGATTGGTGCAACTGCCCGCCCACTAAGCTCAAAGACCATTGATTGGCTCCACTGACCGCCCACTAAGCTCAACCAACCAATGATTGGCTCAACAGCCCGCCCACTAAGCTCGACCGACCATTGATTGGCTCAACTGACCGCCCATTAAGCTTAACTGACCATTGATTGGCTCAACTGCCTGCCCACTACGATCAACCGACCATTGATTGGCTCAACTGCCCGCCCACTAAGCTCAATCGACCATTGATTGGCTCAACAGCCCGCCCACTAAGCTCAACAGACCAATGATTGACTCAACTGCCTGCCCACTAAGATCAACCGACCATTGATTGGCTCAACTTCCCGCCCACTAAGCTCAACCGAACATTGATTGGCTCAACTGACCGCCCACTAAGCTCAACCGACAATTGTATGCTCAACTGCCCACCCACTAAGCTCAACCGACCATTGATTGACTCCACTGACCGCCCACTAAGCTCAACCGACCATTGATTGGCTCAAGTGCCCGCCCACTAAGCTCAACCGACTATTGATTGGCTGAACTGCCCGCCCACTAAGCCCAACCGACCATTGATTGGCTCAACTGCCTGCCCAATAAGATCAACCGACCATGGATTGGCTCAAGTGCCCGCCCACTAAGCTCAATCGACCAATGACTGGCTCAACTGCCCGCCCGATAAGCTCAACCGACCATTGATTGGCTCAACTGCCCGCCCACTAAGCTCAACCGACCATTGATTGGCTCAACTGCCCACCCTTTAAGATCAACCCACCACTGATTGGCGCAACTACCCGCCCACTAAGCTCAACCGACCATTGATTGATTCAACTGCCCGCCCACTAATCTGAACGGACCATTGATTGACTCAACTGCCCGCCCACTTAGCTCAACCGACCTTTCATTGGATCAACTGCCTGCCCAATAAGATCAACCGACCATGGATTGGCTCAACTGCCCGCCCACTAAGCTCAATCGACCAATGACTGGCTCAACTGCCCGCCCACTAAGCTCAACCGACAATTGATCGGCTCAACTCCCCGCCCACTAAGCTCAACCGACCATTGATTGACTCAACTGCCCGCCCACTAATCTGAACGGACCATTGATTGGCTCAACTGCCCGCCCACTAAGCCCAACCGACCTTTGATTGGATCAACTGCCCGCCCACTAAGCTCAACCGACCATTGATTGGCTCAACTGCCCGCACACTAAGCCCAACCGACCATTGATTGGCTCAACTGCCTGCCCAATAAGATCAACCGACCATGGATTTGGTCAACTGACCGCCCACTAAGCTCAACCGACCATTGTTATGCTCAACTGCCCGCCCACTAAGCTCAACCGACCTTTGATTGGCTCCACTGACCGCCCACTAAGCTCAACCGACCACTGATTGGCTCAACTGCCCGCTCACTAAGCTCAACCGACCATTGATTGGCTCCATTGACCGCCCATTAAACTCAACCGACCATTGATCGGCTCAACTGCACGCCCACTAAGCTCAACCGACCATTGATTGGCTCAACTGCCCGCCCACTAAGCCCAACCGACCATTGATTGGCTCAACTGCCTGCCCAATAAGATCAACCGACCATGGATTGGCTCAACTGCCCGCCCACTAAGCTCAACCGACAATTGATTGACTCAACTGCCCGCCCACTAATCTGAACGGACCATTGATTGGCTCAACTGCCCGCCCACTAAGCCCAACCGACCTTTGATTGGATCAACTGCCTGCCCAATAAGATCAACCGACCATGGATTGGCTCAACTGCCCGCCCACTAAGCTCAACTGACCATTGATTGGCTCAACTGCCCGCCCACTAAGCCCAACCGACCATTGATTGGCTCAACTGCCTGCCCAATAAGATCAACCGACCATGGATTTGCTCAACTGACCGCCCACTAAGCTCAACCGACCATTGTTATGCTCAACTGCCCGCCCACTAAGCTCAACCGACCTTTGATTGGCTCCACTGACCGCCCACTAAGCTCAACCGACCACTGATTGGCTCAACTGCCCGCTCACTAAGCTCAACCGACCATTGATTGGATCCATTGACCGCCCACTAAACTCAACCGACCATTGATCGGCTCAACTGCCCGCCCACTAAGCTCAACCGACTATTGATTTGCTCAACTGACCGCCCACTAAGCTCAACCGACCATTGTTATGCTAAACTGCCCGCCAACTAAGCTCAACCGACTATTGATTGGCTCCATTGACCGCCCACTAAGCTCAACTGACCACTGATTGGCTCAACTGCCCGCTCACTAAGCTCAACCGACCATTGATTGGCTCCATTGACCGCCCATTAAACTCAACCGACCATTGATCGGCTCAACTGCCCGCTCACTAAGCTCAACCGACCATTGATTGGCTCAACTGCCCGCCCACTAAGCCCAACCGACCATTGATAGGCTCAACTGCCTGCCCAATAAGATCAACCGACCATGGATTGGCTCAACTGCCCGCCCACTAAGCTCAATCGACCAATGACTGGCTCAACTGACCGCCCACTAAGCTCAACCGACCATTGATTGGCTCAACTGCCCGCCCACTAAGCATAACCGACCATTGATTGGCTCAACTGCCCGCCCACTAAGCTCAACCGACCATTGATTGGCTCAACTGCCCGCCCACTAAGCTCAACCGACCTTTGATTGGCTGAACTGACCGCCCACTAAGCTCAACCGACCATTGATTGGCACAACTGACCGCCCACTAAGCTCAACCGACTATTGATTTGCTCAACTGACCGCCCACTAAGCTCAACCGACCATTGTTATGCTAAACTGCCCGCCCACTAAGCTCAACCGACCATTGATTGGCTCCATTGACCGCCCACTAAGCGCAACCGACCTTTGATTGGCACAACTGCCCGCCCACTAAGCTCAACCGACCTTTGATTGGCTCAACTGCCCGCCCACTAAGCTCAACCGGCCTTTGTTTGCCTCAACTGCCTGCCCACTAAGCTCAACCGACCTTTGATTGGCTCAACTGCCCGCCCACTAAGCTCACCCGACCTTCGATTGGCTCAACTGCCCGACCACTAAGCTCAACCAACTATTGATTGGCTCAACTGACCGCCCAATAAGCTCAACCGACCATTCATTATTTCAACTACCCGACCACTAAGCTCAACCGACCATTGATTGGCTCAACAGCCCGCCCACTAAGCTCAATAGACCATTGATTGGCGCAACTGCCCGCCCACTAAGCTCAAAGACCATTGATTGGCTCCACTGACCGCCCACTAAGCTCAACCAACCAATAATTGGCTCAACTGCCCGCCCACTAAGCTCGACCGACCATTGATTGGCTCAACTGACCGCCCATTAAGCTTAACCGACCATTGATTGGCTCAACTGCCTGCCCACTACGATCAACCGACCATTGATTGGCTCAACTGCCCGCCCACTAAGCTCAATCGACCATTGATTGGCTCAACAGCCCGCCCACTAAGCTCAACAGACCAATGATTGACTCAACTGCCTGCCCACTAAGATCAACCGACCATTGATTGGCTCAACTGCCCGCCCACTAAGCTCAACCGACCATTGATTGGCTCAACTGCCCGCCCACAAAGCTCAACCGAACATTGATTGGCTCAACTGACCGCCCACTAAGCTCAACCGACAATTGTATGCTCAACTGCCCACTCACTAAGCTCAACCGACCATTGATTGGCTCCACTGACCGCCCACTAAGCTCAACCGACCATTGATTGGCTCAACTGCCCGCCCACTAAGCTCAACCGACTATTGATTGGCTCAACTGCCCGCCCACTAAGCCCAACCGACCATTGATATGCTCAACTGCCTGCCCAATAAGATCAACCGACCATGGATTGGCTCAACTGCCCGCCCACTAAGCTCAATCGACCAATGACTGGCTCAACTGCCCGCCCACTAAGCCCAACCGACCATTGATTGGCTCAACTGCCTGCCCAATAAGATCAACCGACCATGGATTGGCTCAACTGCCCGCCCACTAAGCTCAATCGACCAATGACTGGCTCAACTGCCCGCCCACTAAGCTCAACCGACCATTGATTGGCTCAACTGCCCGCCCACTAAGCTCAACCGACCATTGATTGGCTCAACTGCCCGTCCACTAAGCTCAACCGACCATTGATTGACTCAACTGCCCGCGCACTAATCTGAACGGACCATTGATTGACTCAACTGCCCGCCCACTTAGCTCAACCGACCTTTCATTGGATCAACTGCCTGCCCAATAAGATCAACCGACCATTGATTGGCTCAACTGCCCGCCCACTAAGCTCAATCGACCAATGACTGGCTCAACTGCCCGCCCACTAAGCTCAACCGACCATTGATTGGCTCAACTGCCCGCCCACTAAGCTCAACAGACCATTGATTGACTCAACTGCCCGCCCACTAATCTGAACGGACCATTGATTTGCTCAACTGCCCGCCCACTAAGCCCAACCGACCTTTGATTGGATCAACTGCCTGCCCAATAAGATCAACCGACCATGGATTGGCTCAACTGCCCGCCCACTAAGCTCAACCGACCATTGATTGGCTCAACTGCCCGCACACTAAGCCCAACCGACCATTGATTGGTTCAACTGCCTGCCCAATAAGATCAACCGACCATGGATTTGCTCAACTGACCGCCCACTAAGCTCAACCGACCATTGTTATGCTCAACTGCCCGCCCACTAAGCTCAACCGACCTTTGATTGGCTCCACTGACCGCCCACTAAGCTCAACCGACCACTGATTGTCTCAACTGCCCGCTCACTAAGCTCAACCGACCATTGATTGGCTCCATTGACCGCCCACTAAACTCAACCGACCATTGATCGGCTCAACTGCCCGCCCACTAAGCTCAACCGACCATTGATTGGCTGAACTGACCGCCCACTAAGCTCAACCGACCATTGATTGGCACAACTGACCGCCCACTAAGCTCAACCGACTATTGATTTGCTCAACTGACCGCCCACTAAGCTCAACCGAGCATTGTTATGCTAAACTGCCCGCCCACTAAACTCAACCGACCATTGATTGGCTCCATTGACCGCCCACTAAGCTCAACCGACCACTGATTGGCTCAACTGCCCGCTCACTAAGCTCAATCGACCGTTGATTGGCTCCATTGACCGCCCATTAAACTCAACCGACCATTGATCGGCTTAACTGCCCGCCCACTAAGCTCAACCGACCATTGATTGGCTCAACTCCCCGCCCACTAAGCCCAACCGACCATTGATTGGCTCAACTGCCTGCCCAATAAGATCAACCGACCATGGATTGGCTCAACTGCCCGCCCACTAAGCTCAATCGACCAATGACTGGCTCAACTGACCGCCCACTAAGCTCAACCGACCATTGATTGGCTCAACTGCCCGCCCACTAAGCTTAACCGACCATTGATTGGCTCAACTGCCCAACCAATAATCTCAACCGACCATTGATTGGCTCAACTGCCCGCCCACTAAGCTCAACCGACCTTTGATTGGCTGAACTGACCGCCCACTAAGCTCAACCGACCATTGATTGGCACAACTGACCGCCCACTAAGCTCAACCGACTATTGATTTGCTCAACTGACCGCCCACTAAGCTCAACCGACCATTGTTATGCTAAACTGCCCGCCCACTAAGCTCAACCGACCATTAATTGGCTCCATTGACCGCCCACTAAGCTCAACCGACCTTTGATTGGCTCAACTGCCCACCCACTAAGCTCACCCGACCTTCGATTGGCTCAACTACCCGACCACTAAGCTCAACCGACCATTTATTGGCTCAACAGCCCGCCCACTAAGCTCAATATACCATTGATTGGCGCAACTGCCCGCCCACTAAGCTCAAAGACCATTGATTGGCTCCACTGACCGCCCACTAAGCTCAACCAACCAATGATTGGCTCAACTGCCCGCCCACTAAGCTCGACCGACCATTGATTGGCTCAACTGACCGCCCATTAAGCTTAACCGACCTTTGATTGGCTCAACTGCCCGCCCACTAAGCTCACCCGACCTTCGATTGGCTCAACTACCCGACCACTAAGCTCAACCGACCATTTATTGGCTCAACAGCCCGCCCACTAAGCTCAATAGACCATTGATTGGCGCAACTGCCCGCCCACTAAGCTCAAAGACCATTGATTGGCTCCACTGACCGCCCACTAAGCTCAACCAACCAATGATTGGCTCAACTGCCCGCCCACTAAGCTCGACCGACCATTGATTGGCTCAACTGACCGCCCATTAAGCTTAACCGACCATTGATTGGCTCAACTGCCTGCCCACTACGATCAACCGACCATTGATTGGCTCAAATTCCCGCCCACTAAGCTCAATCGACCATTGATTGGCTCAACAGACCGCCCACTAAGCTCAACAGACCAATGATTGACTCAACTGCGTGCCCACTAAGATCAACCGACCATTGATTGGCTCAACTGCCCGCCCACTAAGCTCAACCGACCATTGATTGGCTCAACTGCCCGCCCACTAAGCTCAACCGACCATTGATTGGCTCAACTGACCGCCCACTAAGCTCAACCGACAATTGTATGCTCAACTGCCCACCCACTAAGCTCAACCGACCATTGATTGGCTCAACTGCCCGCCCACTAAGCTCAACCGACTATTGATTGGCTCAACTGCCCGCCCACTAAGCCCAACCGACCATTGATTGGCTCAACTGCCTGCCCAATAAGATCAACCGACCATGGATTGGCTCAACTGCCCGCCCACTAAGCTCAATCGACCATTGATTGGCTCAACTGCCCGCCCACTAAGCTCGACCGACCATTGATTGACTCAACTGCCCGCCCACTAATCTGAACGGACCATTGATTGACTCAACTGCCCGCCCACTTAGCTCAACCGACCTTTGATTGGATCAACTGCCTGCCCAATAAGATCAACCGACCATGGATTGGCTCAACTGCCCGCCCACTAAGCTCAATCGACCAATGACTGGCTCAACTGCCCGCCCACTAAGCTCAACCGACCATTGATTGACTCAACTGCCCGCCCACTAAGCTCAACCGACCATTGATTGACTCAACTGCCCGCCCACTAATCTGAACGGACCATTGATTGGCTCAACTGCCCGCCCACTAAGCCCAACCGACCTTTGATTGGATCATTTGCCTGCCCAATAAGATCAACCGACCATGGATTGGCTCAAGTGCCCGCCCACTAAGCTCAATCGACCAATAACTGGCTCAACTGCCTGCCCACTAAGCTCAACCGACCATTGATTGGCTCAACTGCCCGCCCACTAAGCTCAACCGACCATTGATTGGCTCAACTGCCCGCCCACAAAGCCCAACCGACCATTGATTGGCTCAACTGCCTGCCCAATAAGATCAACCGACCATGGATTTGCTCAACTGACCGCCCACTAAGCTCAACCGACCATTGTTTGGCTCAACTGCCTGCCCACTAAGCTCACCCGACCTTTGATTGGCTCCACTGACCGCCCACTAAGCTCAACCGGCCACTGATTGGCTCAACTGCCCGCTCACTAAGCTCAACCGACCATTGATTGGCTCCATTGACCGCCCACTAAACTCAACCGACCATTGATCGGCTCAACTGCCCGCCCACTAAGCTCAACTGACCATTGATTGGCTCAACTGCCCGCCCACTAAGCCCAACCGACCATTGATTGGCTCAACTGCTTGCCCAATAAGATCAACCGACCATGGATTGGCTCAACTGCCCGCCCACTAAGCTCAATCGACCAATGACTGGCTCATTTGACCACCCACTAAGCTCAACCGACCATTGATTGGCTCAACTGCCCGCCCACTAAGCTTAACCGACCATTGATTGGCTCAACTGTCCGCCCAATAAGCTCAACCGACCATTGATTGGCTCAACTGCCCGCCCACTAAGCTCAACCGACCTTTGATTGGCACAACTGACCGCCCACTAAGCTCAACCGACTATTGATTTGCTCAACTGACCGCCCACTAAGCTCAACCAACCATTGATTGACTCAACTGCCCGCCCACTAATCTGAACGGACCATTGATTGGCTCAACTGCCCGCCCACTAAGCCCAACCGACCTTTGATTGGATCAACTGCCTGCCCAATAAGATCAACCGACCATGGATTGGCTCAACTGCCCGCCCACTAAGCTCAATCGACCAATGACTGGCTCAACTGCCCGCCCACTAAGCTCAACCGACCATTGATTGGCTCAACTGCCCGCCCACTAAGCTCAACCGACCATTGATTGGCTCAACTGCCTGTCCAGTAAGATCAACCGACCATGGATTTGCTCAACTGACCGCACACTAAGCTCAACCGACCATTGTTATGCTCAACTGCCCGCCCACTAAGCTCAACCGACCATTGATTGGCTCCACTGACCGTCCACTAAGCTCAACCGACCACTGATTGGCTCAACTGACCGCCCACTAAGCTCAACCGACCATTGATTGGCTCAACTGCCCGCCCACTAAGCTCAACCGACCATTGATTGGCTCAACTGCCCTCCCACTAAGCTCAACCGACCATTGATTGGCTCAACTGCCCGCCCACTAAGCTCAACCAACTTTGCATTGGCTCAACTGCACGCCCACTAAGCTCAACCGACCTTGGATTAGCTCAACTGAACGCCCACTAAGCTCAACCGGCCTTTGTTTGGCTCAACTGCCTTCCCACTAAGCTCAACCGACCTTTGATTGGCCCAACTGCCCGCCCACTAAGCTCACCCGACCTTTGATTGGCTCAACTGCCCGCCCACTAAGCTCAACCGACTATTGATTGGCTCAACTGACCGACCATTAATTTTAACCGACCATTCATTATTTCAACTACCCGACCACTAAGCTCAACCGACCATTGATTGGCTCAACAGCCCGCCCACTACGCTGAACAGACAATTGATTGACTCAACTGCCCGCCCACTAAGCTCAAACGACCATTGATTGGCTCCACTGACCGCCCACTGAGCTCAACAGACCATTGATTGGCTCAACTGCCCGCCCACTAAGCTCAACCGACCATTGATTGGCTCAACAGCCCGCCCACTAAGCTCAACCGACCATTGATTGACTCAACTGACCGCCCACTAAGCTCAACCGACCATTGATTGGCTTAACTGCCCGTCCACGAAGCTCAACTGACCATTGATTATCTCAACTGACCGCCCACTAAGCCAAACGACTTTTGATTGGCTCAACTGCCCGCCCACTAAGCTCAACCGACCTTTGATTGGCTGAACTGACCGCCCACTAAGCTCAACCGACCATTGATTGGCACAACTGACCGCCCACTAAGCTCAACCGACCATTGATTTGCTCAACTGACCGCCCACTAAGCTCAACCGACCATTGTTATGCTAAACTGCCCGCCCACTAAGCTCAACCTACCATTGATTGACTCAACTGCCCGCCCACTTAGCTCAACTGACCACTGATAGGCTCAAATGCCCGCCCATCTAAGCTCAACCGACCAATGATTGGCTCAAATGCCCGCCCATCTATGCTTAACGGAACATTGATTGACTCAACTTACCGCCCACTGAGCTCAACCGACCAGTAATTGGCTTAACTGCCCGCCCACTAATTTCAACCGACCATTGATTGGCTCAACTGCCCGTCCACGAAGCTCAACCGACCATTGATTGGCTCAACTGACCGCCCACTAAGCTCAACCGACCTTTGATTGGCTGAACTGACCGCCCGCTAAGCTCAACCGACCACTGATTGGCACAACTGACCGCCCACTAAGCTCAACCGACCATTGATTGGCTCAACTGCCCGCCCACTAAGCTCAACCGACCATTGATTGGCTCAACTGCCCGCCCACTAAACTCAACCGACCATTGATTGGCTCAACTGCCCGCCCACTAAGCTCAACCAACTTTGGATTGGCTCAACTGCCCGCCCACTAAGCTCAACCGACCATTGATTGGCTCAACTGCCCGCCCACTAATCTGAACGGACCATTGATTGACTCAACTGCCCGCCCACTTAGCTCAACCGACCTTTGATTGGATCAACTGCACGTCCACTTAGCTCAACCGACCTTGGATTGGCTCAACTGCCCGCCCACTAAGCTCAACCGACCATTGATTGGCTCAACTGACCGCCCATTAAGCTCAACCTACCATTGATAACTCAACTGCCCGCCCACTAAGCTCAACCGACCACTGATAGGCTCAAATGCCCGCCCATCTAAGTTCAACCGACCAATGATTGGCTCAAATGCCCGCCCATCTAAGCTTAACGGAACATTGATTGACTCAACTGACCGCCCACTAAGCTCAACCGACCAGTAATTGGCTTAACTGCCCGCCCACTAATTTCAACCGACCATTGATTGGCTCAACTGCCCGTCCACGAAGCTCAACCGACCATTGATTGGCTCAACTGACCGCCCACTAAGCTCAACCGACCATTGATTGGCTCAACTGCCCGCCCACTAAGCTCAACCGACCATTGATTGGATCAACTGCCCGCCCACTAAGCTCAACCAACTTTGGATTGGCTCAACTGCACGCCCACTAAGCTCAACCGACCTTGGATTAGCTCAACTGAACGCCCACTAAGCTCAACCGGCCTTTGTTTGGCTCAACTGCCTGCCCACTAAGCTCAACCGACCTTTGATTGGCCCAACTGCCCGCCCACTAAGCTCACTCGACCTTTGATTGGCTCAACTGCCCGCCCACTAAGCTCAACCGACTATTGATTGGCTCAACTGACCAACCATTAAGTTTAACCGACCATTCATTATTTCAACTACCTGACCACTAAGCTCAACCGACCATTGATTGGCTCAACAGCCAGCCCACTACGCTGAACAGACAATTGATTGGCTCAACTGCCCGCCCACTAAGCTCAAACGACCATTGATTGGCTCCACTGACCGCCCACTGAGCTCAACAGACCATTGATTGGCTCAACTGCCCGCCCACTAAGCTCAACCGATTATTGATTGGCTCAACAGCCCGCCCACTAAGCTCAACCGACCATTGATTGACTCAACTGACCGCCCACTAAGCTCAACCGACCATTCACTGGCTTAACTGCCCGCCCACTGATTTCAACCGACCATTGATTGGCTCAACTGCCCGTCCACGAAGCTCAACCGACCATTGATTGGCTCAACTGACCGCCCACTAAGCTCAACCGACCATTGATTGGCACAACTGACCGCCCACTTAGCTCAACCTACCATTGATTTGCTCAACTGCCCGCCCACTAAGCTCAACCGACCTTTGATTGGCTCCACTGACCGCCCACTAAGCTCAACCGACCACTGATTGGCTCAACTGCCCGCTCACTAAGCTCAACCGACCATTGATTGGCTCCATTGACCGCCCACTAAACTCAACCGACCATTGATCGGCTCAACTGCCCGCCCACTAAGCTCAACCGACCATTGATTGGCTCAACTGCCCGCCCACTAAGCCCAACCGACCATTGATTGGCTCAACTGCTTGCCCAATAAGATCAACCGACCATGGATTGGCTCAACTGCCCGCCCACTAAGCTCAATCGACCAATGACTGGCTCATTTGACCACCCACTAAGCTCAACCGACCATTGATTGGCTCAACTGCCCGCCCACTAAGCTTAACCGACCATTGATTGGCTCAACTGTCCGCCCAATAAGCTCAACCGACCATTGATTGGCTCAACTGCCCGCCCACTAAGCTCAACCGACCTTTGATTGGCACAACTGACCGCCCACTAAGCTCAACCGACTATTGATTTGCTCAACTGACCGCCCACTAAGCTCAAACGACCATTGTTATGCTAAACTGCCCGCCCACTAAGCTCAACCGACCATTGATTGGCTCCATTGACCGCTCACTAAGCTCAACCGACCTTTGATTGGCTCAACTGACAGCCCACTAAGCCAACCGACTTTTGATTGGCTCAACTGCCCACCCACTAAGCTCAACCGACCTTTGATTGGCTGAACTGACCGCCCACTAAGCTCAACCGACCATTGATTGGCACAACTGACCGCCCACTAAGCTCAACCGACTACTGATTTGCTCAACTGACCGCCCACTAAGTTCAACCGACCTTTGATTGGCTCAACTGCCCGACCACTAAGCTCAACCGACTATTGATTGGCTCAACTGACCGCCCAATAAGCTCAACCGACCATTCATTATTTCAACTACCCGACCACTAAGCTCAACCGACCATTGATTGGCTCAACAGCCCGCCCACTAAGCTCAATAGACCATTGATTGGCGCAACTGCCCGCCCACTAAGCTCAAAGACCATTGATTGGCTCCACTGACCGCCCACTAAACTCAACCAACCAATGATTGGCTCAACTGCCCGCCCACTAAGCTCGACCGACCATTGATTGGCTCAACTGACCGCCCATTAAGCTTAACCGACCATTGATTGGCTCAACTGCCTGCCCACTACGATCAACCGACCATTGATTGGCTCAACTGCCCGCCCACTAAGCTCAATCGACCATTGATTGGCTCAACAGCCCGCCCACTAAGCTCAACAGACCAATGATTGACTCAACTGCCTGCCCACTAAGATCAACCGACCATTGATTGGCTCAACTGCCCGCCCACTAAGCTCAACCGACCATTGATTGGCTCAACTGCTCGCCCACTAAGCTCAACCGAACATTGATTGGCTCAACTGACCGCCCACTAAGCTCAACCGACAATTGTATGCTCAACTGCCCACCCACTAAGCTCAACCGACCATTGATTGGCTCCACTGACCGCCCACTAAGCTCAACCGACCATTGATTGGCTCAACTGCCCGCCCACTAAGCTCAACCGACTATTGATTGGCTCAACTGCCCGCCCACTAAGCCCAACCGACCATTGATTGGCTCAACTGCCTGCCCAATAAGATCAACCGACCATGGATTGGCTCAACTGCCCGCCCACTAAGCTCAATCGACCAATGACTGGCTCAACTGCCCGCCCACTAAGCTCAACCGACCATTGATTGGCTCAACTGCCCGCCCACTAAGCTCAACCGACCATTGATTGGCTCAACTGCCCGCCCACTAAGCTCAACCGACCATTGATTGACCCAACTGCCCGCCCACTAATCTGAAAGGACCATTGATTGACTCAACTGCCCGCCCACTTAGCTCAACCGACCTTTGATTGGATCAACTGCCTGCCCAATAAGATCAACCGACCATGGATTGGCTCAACTGCCCGCCCACTAAGCTCAATCGACCAATGACTGGCTCAACTGCCCGCCCACTAAGCTCAACCGACCATTGATTGGCTCAACTGCCCGCCCACTAAGCTCAACCAACCATTGATTGACTCAACTGCCCGCCCACTAATCTGAACGGACCATTGATTGGCTCAACTGCCCGCCCACTAAGCCCAACCGACCTTTGATTGGATCAACTGCCTGCCCAATAAGATCAACCGACCATGGATTGGCTCAACTGCCCGCCCACTAAGCTCAATCGACCAATGACTGGCTCAACTGCCCGCCCACTAAGCTCAACCGACCATTGATTGGCTCAACTGCCCGCCCACTAAGCTCAACCGACCATTGATTGGCTCAACTGCCCGCCCACTAAGCCCAACCGACCATTGATTGGCTCAACTGCCTGTCCAGTAAGATCAACCGACCATGGATTTGCTCAACTGACCGCACACTAAGCTCAACCGACCATTGTTATGCTCAACTGCCCGCCCACTAAGCTCAACCGACCATTGATTGGCTCCACTGACCGCCCACTAAGCTCAACCGACCACTGATTGGCTCAACTGACCGCCCACTAAGCTCAACCGACCATTGATTGGCTCAACTGCCCGCCCACTAAGCTCAACCGACCATTGATTGGCTCAACTGCCCTCCCACTAAGCTCAACCGACCATTGATTGGCTCAACTGCCCGCCCACTAAGCTCAACCAACTTTGCATTGGCTCAACTGCACGCCCACTAAGCTCAACCGACCTTGGATTAGCTCAACTGAACGCCCACTAAGCTCAACCGGCCTTTGTTTGGCTCAACTGCCTTCCCACTAAGCTCAACCGACCTTTGATTGGCCCAACTGCCCGCCCACTAAGCTCACCCGACCTTTGATTGGCTCAACTGCCCGCCCACTAAGCTCAACCGACTATTGATTGGCTCAACTGACCGACCATTAATTTTAACCGACCATTCATTATTTCAACTACCCGACCACTAAGCTCAACCGACCATTGATTGGCTCAACAGCCCGCCCACTACGCTGAACAGACAATTGATTGACTCAACTGCCCGCCCACTAAGCTCAAACGACCATTGATTGGCTCCACTGACCGCCCACTGAGCTCAACAGACCATTGATTTACTCACCTGCCCGCCCACTAAGCTCAACCGACCATTGATTGGCTCAACAGCCCGCCCACTAAGCTCAACCGACCATTGATTGACTCAACTGACCGCCCACTAAGCTCAACCGACCATTGATTGGCTTAACTGCCCGTCCACGAAGCTCAACTGACCATTGATTATCTCAACTGACCGCCCACTAAGCCAAACGACTTTTGATTGGCTCAACTGCCCGCCCACTAAGCTCAACCGACCTTTGATTGGCTGAACTGACCGCCCACTAAGCTCAACCGACCATTGATTGGCACAACTGACCGCCCACTAAGCTCAACCGACCATTGATTTGCTCAACTGACCGCCCACTAAGCTCAACCGACCATTGTTATGCTAAACTGCCCGCCCACTAAGCTCAACCTACCATTGATTGACTCAACTGCCCGCCCACTAAGCTCAACTGACCACTGATAGGCTCAAATGCCCGCCCATCTAAGCTCAACCGACCAATGATTGGCTCAAATGCCCGCCCATCTATGCTTAACGGAACATTGATTGACTCAACTTACCGCCCACTAAGCTCAACCGACCAGTAATTGGCTTAACTGCCCGCCCACTAATTTCAACCGACCATTGATTGGCTCAACTGCCCGTCCACGAAGCTCAACCGACCATTGATTGGCTCAACTGACCGCCCACTAAGCTCAACCGACCTTTGATTGGCTGAACTGACCGCCCGCTAAGCTCAACCGACCACTGATTGGCACAACTGACCGCCCACTAAGCTCAACCGACCATTGATTGGCTCAACTGCCCGCCCACTAAGCTCAACCGACCATTGATTGGCTCAACTGCCCGCCCACTAAACTCAACCGACCATTGATTGGCTCAACTGCCCGCCCACTAAGCTCAACCAACTTTGGATTGGCTCAACTGCCCGCCCACTAAGCTCAACCGACCATTGATTGGCTCAACTGCCCGCCCACTAATCTGAACGGACCATTGATTGACTCAACTGCCCGCCCACTTAGCTCAACCGACCTTTGATTGGATCAACTGCACGTCCACTTAGCTCAACCGACCTTGGATTGGCTCAACTGCCCGCCCACTAAGCTCAACCGACCATTGATTGGCTCAACTGACCGCCCATTAAGCTCAACCTACCATTGATAACTCAACTGCCCGCCCACTAAGCTCAACCGACCACTGATAGGCTCAAATGCCCGCCCATCTAAGTTCAACCGACCAATGATTGGCTCAAATGCCCGCCCATCTAAGCTTAACGGAACATTGATTGACTCAACTGACCGCCCACTAAGCTCAACCGACCAGTAATTGGCTTAACTGCCCGCCCACTAATTTCAACCGACCATTGATTGGCTCAACTGCCCGTCCACGATGCTCAACCGACCATTGATTGGCTCAACTGACCGCCCACTAAGCTCAACCGACCTTTGATTGGCTGAACTGACCGCCCACTAAGCTCAACCGACCACTGATTGGCACAACTGACCGCCCACTAAGCTCAACCGACCATGGATTGGCTCAACTGCCCGCCCACTAAGCTCAACCGACCATTGATTGGCTCAACTGCCCGCCCACTAAGCTCAACCGACCATTGATTGGATCAACTGCCCGCCCACTAAGCTCAACCAACTTTGGATTGGCTCAACTGCACGCCCACTAAGCTCAACCGACCTTGGATTAGCTCAACTGAACGCCCACTAAGCTCAACCGGCCTTTGTTTGGCTCAACTGCCTGCCCACTAAGCTCAACCGACCTTTGATTGGCCCAACTGCCCGCCCACTAAGCTCACTCGACCTTTGATTGGCTCAACTGCCCGCCCACTAAGCTCAACCGACTATTGATTGGCTCAACTGACCAACCATTAAGTTTAACCGACCATTCATTATTTCAACTACCTGACCACTAAGCTCAACCGACCATTGATTGGCTCAACAGCCAGCCCACTACGCTGAACAGACAATTGATTGGCTCAACTGCCCGCCCACTAAGCTCAAACGACCATTGATTGGCTCCACTGACCGCCCACTGAGCTCAACAGACCATTGATTGGCTCAACTGCCCGCCCACTAAGCTCAACCGATTATTGATTGGCTCAACAGCCCGCCCACTAAGCTCAACCGACCATTGATTGACTCAACTGACCGCCCACTAAGCTCAACCGACCATTCACTGGCTTAACTGCCCGCCCACTGATTTCAACCGACCATTGATTGGCTCAACTGCCCGTCCACGAAGCTCAACCGACCATTGATTGGCTCAACTGACCGCCCACTAAGCTCAACCGACCATTGATTGGCACAACTGACCGCCCACTTAGCTCAACCTACCATTGATTTGCTCAACTGCCCGCCCACTAAGCTCAACCGACCTTTGATTGGCTCCACTGACCGCCCACTAAGCTCAACCGACCACTGATTAGCTCAACTGCCCGCTCACTAAGCTCAACCGACCATTGATTGGCTCCATTGACCGCCCACTAAACTCAACCGACCATTGATCGGCTCAACTGCCCGCCCACTAAGCTCAACCGACCATTGATTGGCTCAACTGCCCGCCCACTAAGCCCAACCGACCATTGATTGGCTCAACTGCTTGCCCAATAAGATCAACCGACCATGGATTGGCTCAACTGCCCGCCCACTAAGCTCAATCGACCAATGACTGGCTCATTTGACCACCCACTAAGCTCAACCGACCATTGATTGGCTCAACTGCCCGCCCACTAAGCTTAACCGACCATTGATTGGCTCAACTGTCCGCCCAATAAGCTCAACCGACCATTGATTGACTCAACTGCCCGCCCACTAAGCTCAACCGACCTTTGATTGGCACAACTGACCGCCCACTAAGCTCAACCGACTATTGATTTGCTCAACTGACCGCCCACTAAGCTCAACCGACCATTGTTATGCTAAACTGCCCGCCCACTAAGCTCAACCGACCATTGATTGGCTCCATTGACCGCTCACTAAGCTCAACCGACCTTTGATTGGCTCAACTGACAGCCCACTAAGCCAACCGACTTTTGATTGGCTCAACTGCCCGCCCACTAAGCTCAACCGACCTTTGATTGGCTGAACTGACAGCCCACTAAGCTCAACCGACCATTGATTGGCACAACTGACCGCCCACTAAGCTCAACCGACTACTGATTTGCTCAACTGACCGCCCACTAAGTTCAACCGACCATTGTTATGCTAAACTGCCCCCCCACTAAGCTCAACCGACCATTGATTGGCTCCATTGACCGCCCACTAAGCTCAACCGACCTTTGATTGGCTCAACTGCCCGCCCACTAAGCTCAACCGATCTTTGATTGGCTCAACCCCCGCCCACTAAGCTAAACCGGCCTTTGTTTGGCTCAACTGCCTGCCCACTAAGCTCAACCGACCTTTGATTGGCGCAACTGCCCGCCCACTAAGCTCACCCGACCTTTGATTGGCTCAACTGCCCGACCACTAAGCTCAACCGACTATTGATTGGCTCAACTGACCGCCCAATAAGCTCAACCGACCATTCATTATTTCAACTACCCGACCACTAAGCTCAACCGACCATTGATTGGCTCAACAGCCCGCCCACTAAGCTCAATAGACCATTGATTGGCGCAACTGCCCGCCCACTAAGCTCAAAGACCATTGATTGGCTCCACTGACCGCCCACTAAACTCAACCAACCAATGATTGGCTCAACTGCCCGCCCACTAAGCTCGACCGACCATTGATTGGCTCAACTGCCCGCCCACTAAGCTCAACCGACCATTGATTGGCTCAACTGCCCGCCCACTAAGCCCAACCGACCATTGATTGGCTCAACTGCCTGTCCAGTAAGATCAACCAACTTTGGATTGGCTCAACTGCCCGCCCACTAAGCTCAACCGACCAGTAATTGGCTTAACTGCCCGCCCACTAATTTCAACCGACCATTGATTGGCTCAACTGCCCGTCCACGAAGCTCAACCGACCATTGATTGTCTCAACTGACCGCCCACTAAGCTCACCCGACCTTTGATTGGCTGAACTGACCGCCCGCTAAGCTCAACCGACCACTGATTGGCACAACTGACCGCCCACTAAGCTCAACCGACCATTGATTGGCTCAACTGCCCGCCCACTAAGCTCAACCGACCATTGATTGGCTCAACTGCCCGCCCACTAAACTCAACCGACCATTGATTGGCTCAACTGCCCGCCCACTAAGCTCAACCAACTTTGGATTGGCTCAACTGCCCGCCCACTAAGCTCAACCGACCATTGATTGGCTCAACTGCCCGCCCACTAATCTGAACGGACCATTGATTGACTCAACTGCCCGCCCACATAGCTCAACCGACCTTTGATTGAATCAACTGCACGTCCACTTAGCTCAACCGACCTTGAATTGGCTCAACTGCCCGCCCACTAAGCTCAACCGACCATTGATTGGCTCAACTGACCGCCCATTAAGCTCAACCTACCATTGATAACTCAACTGCCCGCCCACTAAGCTCAACCGACCACTGATAGGCTCAAATGCCCGCCCATCTAAGTTCAACCGACCAATGATTGGCTCAAATGCCCGCCCATCTAAGCTTAACGGAACATTGATTGACTCAACTGACCGCCCACTAAGCTCAACCGACCAGTAATTGGCTTAACTGCCCGCTAACTAATTTCAACCGACCATTGATTGGCTCAACTGCCCGTCCACGAAGCTCAACCGACCATTGATTGGCTCAACTGACCGCCCACTAAGCTCAACCGACCTTTGATTGGCTGAACTGACCGCCCACTAAGCTCAACCGACCACTGATTGGCACAACTGACCGCCCACTAAGCTCAACCGACCATGGATTGGCTCAACTGCCCGCCCACTAAGCTCAACCGACCATTGATTGGCTCAACTGCCCGCCCACTAAGCTCAACCGACCATTGATTGGCTCAACTGCCCGCCCACTAAGCTCAACCAACTTTGGATTGGCTCAACTGCACGCCCACTAAGCTCAACCGACCTTGGATTAGCTCAACTGAACGCCCACTAAGCTCAAACGGCCTTTGTTTGGCTCAACTGCCTGCCCACTAAGCTCAACCGACCTTTGATTGGCCCAACTGCCCGCCCACTAAGCTCACTCGACCTTTGATTTGCTCAACTGCCCGCCCACTAAGCTCAACCGACTATTGATTGGCTCAACTGACCAACCATTAAGTTTAACCGACCATTCATTATTTCAACTACCTGACCACTAAGCTCAACCGACCATTGATTGGCTCAACAGCCAGCCCACTACGCTGAACAGACAATTGATTGGCTCAACTGCCCGCCCACTAAGCTCAAACGACCATTGATTGGCTCCACTGACCGCCCACTGAGCTCAACAGACCATTGATTGGCTCAACTGCCCGCCCACTAAGCTCAACCGATTATTGATTGGCTCAACAGCCCGCCCACTAAGCTCAACCGACCATTGATTGACTCAACTGACCGCCCACTAAGCTCAACCGACCATTCACTGGCTTAACTGCCCGCCCACTGATTTCAACCGACCATTGATTGGCTCAACTGCCCGTCCACGAAGCTCAACCGACCATTGATTGGCTCAACTGACCGCCCACTAAGCTCAACCGACCATTGATTGGCACAACTGACCGCCCACTCAGCTCAACCTACCATTGATTTGCTCAACTGCCCGCCCACTAAGCTCAACCGACCTTTGATTGGCTCCACTGACCGCCCACTAAGCTCAACCGACCACTGATTGGCTCAACTGCCCGCTCACTAAGCTCAACCGACCATTGATTGGCTCCATTGACCGCCCACTAAACTCAACCGACCATTGATCGGCTCAACTGCCCGCCCACTAAGCTCAACCGACCATTGATTGGCTCAACTGCCCGCCCACTAAGCCCAACCGACCATTGATTGGCTCAACTGCTTGCCCAATAAGATCAACCGACCATGGATTGGCTCAACTGCCCGCCCACTAAGCTCAATCGACCAATGACTGGCTCATTTGACCACCCACTAAGCTCAACCGACCATTGATTGGCTCAACTGCCCGCCCACTAAGCTTAACCGACCATTGATTGGCTCAACTGTCCGCCCAATAAGATCAACCGACCATTGATTGGCTCAACTGCCCGCCCACTAAGCTCAACCGACCTTTGATTGGCACAACTGACCGCCCACTAAGCTCAACCGACTATTGATTTGCTCAACTGACCGCCCACTAAGCTCAACCGACCATTGTTATGCTAAACTGCCCGCCCACTAAGCTCAACCGACCATTGATTGGCTCCATTGACCGCTCACTAAGCTCAACCGACCTTTGATTGGCTCAACTGACAGCCCACTAAGCCAACCGACTTTTGATTGGCTCAACTGCCCGCCCACTAAGCACAACCGACCTTTGATTGGCTGAACTGACCGCCCACTAAGCTCAACCGACCATTGATTGGCACAACTGACCGCCCACTAAGCTCAACCGACTACTGATTTGCTCAACTGACCGCCCACTAAGTTCAACCGACCATTGTTATGCTAAACTGCCCCCCCACTAAGCTCAACCGACCATTGATTGGCTCCATTGACCGCCCACTAAGCTCAACCGACCTTTGATTGGCTCAACTGCCCGCCCACTAAGCTCAACCGATCTTTGATTGGCTCAACCCCCGCCCACTAAGCTAAACCGGCCTTTGTTTGGCTCAACTGCCTGCCCACTAAGCTCAACCGACCTTTGATTGGCGCAACTGCCCGCCCACTAAGCTCACCCGACCTTTGATTGGCTCAACTGCCCGACCACTAAGCTCAACCGACTATTGATTGGCTCAACTGACCGCCCAATAAGCTCAACCGACCATTCATTATTTCAACTACCCGACCACTAGGCTCAACCGACCATTGATTGGCTCAACAGCCCGCCCACTAAGCTCAATAGACCATTGATTGGCGCAACTGCCCGCCCACTAAGCTCAAAGACCATTGATTGGCTCCACTGACCGCCCACTAAACTCAACCAACCAATGATTGGCTCAACTGCCCGCCCACTAAGCTCGACCGACCATTGATTGGCTCAACTGACCGCCTATTAAGCTTAACCGACCATTGATTGGCTCAACTGCCTGCCCACTACGATCAACCGACCATTGATTGGCTCAACTGCCCGCCCACTAAGCTCAATCGACCATTGATTGGCTCAACAGCCCGCCCACTAAGCTCAACAGACCAATGATTGACTCAACTGCCTGCCCACTAAGATCAACCGACCATTGATTGGCTCAACTGCCCGCCCACTAAGCTCAACCGACCATTGATTGGCTCAACTGCTCGCCCACTAAGCTCAACCGAACATTGATTGGCTGAACTGACCGTCCACTAAGCTCAACCGACAATTGATTGGCTCAACTGCCCGCCCACTAAGCTCAACCGACCATTGATTGACTCAACTGCCCGCCCACTAATCTGAACGGACCATTGATTGACTCAACTGCCCGCCCACTTAGCTCAACCGACTTTTGATTGGATCAACTGCCTGCCCAATAAGATCAACCGACCATGGATTGGCTCAACTGCCCGCCCACTAAGCTCAATCGACCAATGACTGGCTCAACTGCCCGCCCACTAAGCTCAACCGACCATTGATTGGCTCAACTGCCCGCCCACTAAGCTCAACCAACCATTGATTGACTCAACTGCCCGCCCACTAATCTGAACGGACCATTGATTGGCTCAACTGCCCGCCCACTAAGCCCAACCGACCTTTGATTGGATCAACTGCCTGCCCAATAAGATCAACCGACCATGGATTGGCTCAACTGCCCGCCCACTAAGCTCAATCGACCAATGACTGGCTCAACTGCCCGCCCACTAAGCTCAACCGACCATTGATTGGCTCAACTGCCCGCCCACTAAGCTCAACCGACCATTGATTGGCTCAACTGCCCGCCCACTAAGCCCAACCGACCATTGATTGGCTCAACTGCCTGTCCAGTAAGATCAACCGACCATGGATTTGCTCAACTGACCGCACATACACTGAAAATCCCCAAATCCCAACTGGGTGGAGCCCCGGCTCTCGACACATGGTTTTTCCTGGGTGTTGCCACCCGACGCATACACTGAAAATCCCCAAATCCCAACTGGGTGGAGCCCCGGCTCTCGACACATGGTTTTTCCTATGTGTTGCCACCCGACGCATACACTGAAAATCCCCAAATCCCAACTGGGTGGAGCCCCGGCTCTCGACACATAATTTTTCCTATGTGTTGCCACCCGACGCATACACTGAAAATCCCCAAATCCCAACTGGGTGGAGCCCCGGCTCTCGACACATAATTTTTCCTATGTGTTGCCACCCGACGCATACACTGAAAATCCCCAAATCCCAACTGGGTGGAGCCCCGGCTCTCGACACATGGTTTTTCCTGGGTGTTGCCACCCGACGCATACACTGAAAATCCCCAAATCCCACCTGGGTGGAGCCCCTGCTCCCGACACATGGTTTTTCCTATGTCTTGCCACCCGACGCATACATTGAAAATCCCCAAATCCCAACTGGGTGGAGCTCCGGCTCTCGACACATGGTTTTTCCTGGGTGTTGCCACCCGACGCCTACACTGAAAATCCCCAAATCGCACCTGGGTGGAGCCCCGGCTCCCGACACATGGTTTTTCCTATGTGTTGCCACTCGTCGCATACACTGAAAATACCCAAATCCCAACTGGGTGGAGCCCCTGCTCCCGACACATGGTTTTTCCTGGGTGTTGTCATCCGACGCATACACTGAAAATCCCCAAATCCCAACGGGGTGGAGCCCCTGCTCCCGACACATGGTTTTTCCTGGGTGTTGCCACCCGACGCATACACTGAAAATCCCCAAATCCCACCTGGGTGGAGCCCCGGCTCCCGACACATGGATTTTCCTGGGTGTTGCCACCCGACGCATACACTGAAAATCCCCAAATCCCACCTGGGTGGAGCCCCTGCTCCCGACACATGGTTTTTCCTATGTCTTGCCACCCGACGCATACACTGAAAATCCCCAAATCCCAACTGGGTGGAGCCCCTGCTCCCGACACATGGTTTTTCCTGTTTGTTGCCACCCGACGCATAACTGAAAATCCCCAAATCCCAACTGGGTGGAGCCCCGGCTCCCGACGCATGGTTTTTCCTATGTGTTGCCACTCGACGCATACACTGAAAATCCCCAAATCCCATCTGGGTGGAGCCCCGGCTCCCGACACATAGTTTTTCCTATGTGTTGCCACCCGACGCATACACTGAAAATCCCCAAATCCCAACTGGGTGGAGCCCCTGCTCCCGACACATGGTTTTTCCTGGGTGTTGCCACCCGATGCATAAACTGAAAATCCACAAATCCCAACTGGGAGGAGCCCCGGCTCCCGACGCATGGTTTTTCCTATGTGTTGCCACTCGACGCATACACTGAAAATCCCCAAATCCCAACTGGGTGGAGCCCCTGCTACCGACACATGGTTTTTCCTGGGTGTTGCCACCCGACGCATACACTGAAAATCCCCAAATCCCAACTGGGTGGAGCCCCGGCTCTCGACACATGGTTTTTCCTGGGTGTTGCCACCCGACGCATACACTGAAATTCCCCAAATCTCAACTGGGTGTAGCCCCGGCTCTCGACACATGGTTTTTCCTATGTGTTGCCACCCGACGCATACACTGAAAATCCCCAAATCCCAACTGGGTGGAGCCCCGGCTCTCGACACATGGTTTTTCCTGGGTGTTGCCACCCGACGCATACACTGAAAATCCCCAAATCCCAACTGGGTGGAGCCCCGGCTCTCGACACATGGTTTTTCCTATGTGTTGCCACCCGACGCATACACTGAAAATCCCCAAATCCCAACTGGGTGGAGCCCCGGCTCTCGACACATAATTTTTCCTATGTGTTGCCACCCGACGCATACACTGAAAATCCCCAAATCCCAACTGGGTGGAGCCCCGGCTCTCGACACATAATTTTTCCTATGTGTTGCCACCCGACGCATACACTGAAAATCCCCAAATCCCACCTGGGTGGAGCCCCTGCTCCCGACACATGGTTTTTCCTATGTCTTGCCACCCGACGCATACATTGAAAATCCCCAAATCCCAACTGGGTGGAGCTCCGGCTCTCGACACATGGTTTTTCCTGGGTGTTGCCACCCGACGCCTACACTGAAAATCCCCAAATCGCACCTGGGTGGAGCCCCGGCTCCCGACACATGGTTTTTCCTATGTGTTGCCACTCGTCGCATACACTGAAAATACCCAAATCCCAACTGGGTGGAGCCCCTGCTCCCGACACATGGTTTTTCCTGGGTGTTGTCACCCGACGCATACACTGAAAATCCCCAAATCCCAACGGGGTGGAGCCCCTGCTCCCGACACATGGTTTTTCCTGGGTGTTGCCACCCGACGCATACACTGAAAATCCCCAAATCCCACCTGGGTGGAGCCCCGGCTCCCGACACATGGTTTTTCCTGGGTGTTGCCACCCGACGCATACACTGAAAATCCCCAAATCCCACCTGGGTGGAGCCCCTGCTCCCGACACATGGTTTTTCCTATGTCTTGCCACCCGACGCATACACTGAAAATCCCCAAATCCCAACTGGGTGGAGCCCCGGCTCTCGACACATGGTTTTTCCTGGGTGTTGCCACCCGACGCATACACTGAAAATCCCCAAATCTCAACTGGGTGGAGCCCCGGCTCTCGACACATGGTTTTTCCTATGTGTTGCCACCCGACGCATACACAGAAAATCCCCAAATCCCAACTGGGTGGAGCCCCGGCTCTCGACACATGGTTTTTCCAGGGTGTTGCCACCCGACGCATACACTGAAAATCCCCAAATCCCAACTGGGTGGAGCCCCGGCTCTCGACACATGGTTTTTCCTATGTGTTGCCACCCGACGCATACACTGAAAATCCCCAAATCCCAACTGGGTGGAGCCCCGGCTCTCGACACATAATTTTTCCTATGTGTTGCCACCCGACGCATACACTGAAAATCCCCAAATCCCAACTGGGTGGAGCCCCGGCTCTCGACACATGGTTTTTCCTGGGTGTTGCCACCCGACGCATACACTGAAAATCCCCAAATCCCACCTGGGTGGAGCCCCTGCTCCCGACACATGGTTTTTCCTATGTCTTGCCACCCGACGCATACACTGAAAATCCCCAAATCCCAACTGGGTGGAGCCCCGGCTCTCGACACATGGTTTTTCCTGGGTGTTGCCACCCGACGCATACACTGAAAATCCCCAAATCCCACCTGGGTGGAGCCCCGGCTCCCGACACATGGTTTTTCCTAAGTGTTGCCACTCGTCGCATGCACTGAAAATCCCCAAATCCCAACTGGGTGGAGCCCCTGCTCCCGACACATGGTTTTTCCTGGGTGTTGCCACCCGACGCATACACTGAAAATCCCCAAATCCCACCTGGGTGGAGCCCCTGCTCCCGACACATGGTTTTTCCTGGGTGTTGTCATCCGACGCATACACTGAAAATCCCCAAATCCCAACTGTCTGGAGCCCCTGCTCCCGACACATGGTTTTTCCTGGGTGTTGTGACCCGACGCATACACTGAAAATCTCCAAATCCCAACTGTCTGGAGCCCCTGCTCCCGACACATGATTTTTCCTGGGTGTTGCCACCCGACGCATACACTGCAAATCCCCAAATCCCAACTGAGTGGAGCCCTTGCTCCTGACACATGGTTTTTCCTGGGTGTTGCCACCTGACGCATAAACTGAAAATCCCCAAATCCCACCTGGGTGGAGCCCCTGCTCCCGACACATGGTTTTTCCTGGGTGTTGCCACCGGACGCATACACTGAAAATCCCCAAATCCCAACTGGGTGGAGCCCCTGCTACCGACACATGGTTTTTCCTGGGTGTTGCCACCCGACGCATACACTGAAAATCCCCAAATCCCAACTGGGTGGAGCCCCGGCTCTCGACACATGGTTTTTCCTGGGTGTTGCCACCCGACGCATACACTGAAATTCCCCAAATCTCAACTGGGTGTAGCCCCGGCTCTCGACACATGGTTTTTCCTATGTGTTGCCACCCGACGCATACACTGAAAATCCCCAAATCCCAACTGGGTGGAGCCCCGGCTCTCGACACATGGTTTTTCCTGGGTGTTGCCACCCGACGCATACACTGAAAATCCCCAAATCCCAACTGGGTGGAGCCCCGGCTCTCGACACATGGTTTTTCCTATGTGTTGCCACCCGACGCATACACTGAAAATCCCCAAATCCCAACTGGGTGGAGCCCCGGCTCTCGACACATAATTTTTCCTAGGTGTTGCCACCCGACGCATACACTGAAAATCCCCAAATCCCAACTGGGTGGAGCCCCGGCTCTCGACACATAATTTTTCCTATGTGTTGCCACCCGACGCATACACTGAAAATCCCCAAATCCCACCTGGGTGGAGCCCCTGCTCCCGACACATGGTTTTTCCTATGTCTTGCCACCCGACGCATACATTGAAAATCCCCAAATCCCAACTGGGTGGAGCTCCGGCTCTCGACACATGGTTTTTCCTGGGTGTTGCCACCCGACGCCTACACTGAAAATCCCCAAATCGCACCTGGGTGGAGCCCCGGCTCCCGACACATGGTTTTTCCTATGTGTTGCCACTCGTCGCATACACTGAAAATACCCAAATCCCAACTGGGTGGAGCCCCTGCTCCCGACACATGGTTTTTCCTGGGTGTTGTCACCCGACGCATACACTGAAAATCCCCAAATCCCAACGGGGTGGAGCCCCTGCTCCCGACACATGGTTTTTCCTGGGTGTTGCCACCCGACGCATACACTGAAAATCCCCAAATCCCACCTGGGTGGAGCCCCGGCTCCCGACACATGGTTTTTCCTGGGTGTTGCCACCCGACGCATACACTGAAAATCCCCAAATCCCACCTGGGTGGAGCCCCTGCTCCCGACACATGGTTTTTCCTATGTCTTGCCACCCGACGCATACACTGAAAATCCCCAAATCCCAACTGGGTGGAGCCCCGGCTCTCGACACATGGTTTTTCCTGGGTGTTGCCACCCGACGCATACACTGAAAATCCCCAAATCTCAACTGGGTGGAGCCCCGGCTCTCGACACATGGTTTTTCCTATGTGTTGCCACCCGACGCATACACAGAAAATCCCCAAATCCCAACTGGGTGGAGCCCCGGCTCTCGACACATAATTTTTCCTATGTGTTGCCACCCGACGCATACACTGAAAATCCCCAAATCCCAACTGGGTGGAGCCCCGGCTCTCGACACATGGTTTTTCCTGGGTGTTGCCACCCGACGCATACACTGAAAATCCCCAAATCCCACCTGGGTGGAGCCCCTGCTCCCGACACATGGTTTTTCCTATGTCTTGCCACCCGACGCATACACTGAAAATCCCCAAATCCCAACTGGGTGGAGCCCCGGCTCTCGACACATGGTTTTTCCTGGGTGTTGCCACCCGACGCATACACTGAAAATCCCCAAATCCCACCTGGGTGGAGCCCCGGCTCCCGACACATGGTTTTTCCTAAGTGTTGCCACTCGTCGCATGCGCTGAAAATCCCCAAATCCCAACTGGGTGGAGCCCCTGCTCCCGACACATGGTTTTTCCTGGGTGTTGCCACCCGACGCATACACTGAAAATCCCCAAATCCCACCTGGGTGGAGCCCCTGCTCCCGACACATGGTTTTTCCTGGGTGTTGTCATCCGACGCATACACTGAAAATCCCCAAATCCCAACTGTCTGGAGCCCCTGCTCCCGACACATGGTTTTTCCTGGGTGTTGTGACCCGACGCATACACTGAAAATCTCCAAATCCCAACTGTCTGGAGCCCCTGCTCCCGACACATGATTTTTCCTGGGTGTTGCCACCCGACGCATACACTGCAAATCCCCAAATCCCAACTGAGTGGAGCCCCTGCTCCCGACACATGGTTTTTCCTGGGTGTTGCCACCTGACGCATAAACTGAAAATCCCCAAATCCCACCTGGGTGGAGCCCCTGCTCCCGACACATGGTTTTTCCTGGGTGTTGCCACCGGACGCATACACTGAAAATCCCCAAATCCCAACTGGGTGGAGCCCCTGCTACCGACACATGGTTTTTCCTGGGTGTTGCCACCCGACGCATACAATGCAAATCCCCAAATCCCAACTATGTGGAGCCCCTGCTCCCGACACATGGTTTTTCCTATGTCTTGCCACCGGACGCATACACTGAAAATCCCCAAATCCCAACTGGGTGGAGCCCCGGCTCCCGACGCATGGTTTTTCCTATGTGTTGCCACTCGACGCATACACTGAAAATCCCCAAATCCCAACTGGGTGGAGCCCCTGCTACCGACACATGGTTTTTCCTGGGTGTTGCCACCCGACGCATACACTGAAAATCCCCAAATCCCACCTGGGTGGAACCCCGGCTCCCGACACATGGTTTTTCCTATGTCTTGCCACCGGACGCATACACTGAAAATCCCCAAATCCCAACTGGGTGGAGCCCCGGCTCTCGACACGTGGTTTTTCCTGGGTGTTGCCACCCGACGCATACACTGAAAATCCCCAAATCCCACCTCGGTGGAACCCCGGGTTCCGACACATGGTTTTTCCTACGTGTTGCCACCCGACGCATACACTGAAAATCCCCAAATCCCAACTGGGTAGAGCCCCTGCTCCCGACACATGGTTTTTCCTGGGTTTTGCCACCCGACGCATACTCTGAAAATCCCCAAATCCCACCTGGGAGGAACCCCGGCTCCCGACACATGGTTTTTCCTATGTCTTGCCACCCGACGCATACACTGAAAATCCCCAAATCCCAACTGGGTGGAGCCCCGGCTCTCGACACATGGTTTTTCCTGGGTGTTGCCACCCGACGCATACACTGAAAATCCCCAAATCTCAACTGGGTGTAGCCCCGGCTCTCGACACATGGTTTTTCCTATGTGTTGCCACCCGACGCATACACTGAAAATCCCCAAATCCCATCTGGGTAGAGCCCCTGCTCCCGACACATGGTTTTTCCTGGGTTTTGCCACCCGACGCATACACTGAAAATCCCCAAATCCCAACTGGGTGGAGCCCCGGCTCTCGACACATGGTTTTTCCTGGGTGTTGCCACCCGACGCATACACTGAAATTCCCCAAATCTCAACTGGGTGTAGCCCCGGCTCTCGACACATGGTTTTTCCTATGTGTTGCCACCCGACGCATACACTGAAAATCCCCAAATCCCAACTGGGTGGAGCCCCGGCTCTCGACACATGATTTTTCCTGGGTGTTGCCACCCGACGCATACACTGAAAATCCCCAAATCCCAACTGGGTGGAGCCCCGGCTCTCGACACATGGTTTTTCCTATGTGTTGCCACCCGACGCATACACTGAAAATCCCCAAATCCCAACTGGGTGGAGCCCCGGCTCTCGACACATAATTTTTCCTATGTGTTGCCACCCGACGCATACACTGAAAATCCCCAAATCCCAACTGGGTGGAGCCCCGGCTCTCGACACATAATTTTTCCTATGTGTTGCCACCCGACGCATACACTGAAAATCCCCAAATCCCACCTGGGTGGAACCCCGGCTCCCGACACATGGTTTTTCCTATGTCTTGCCACCGGACGCATACACTGAAAATCCCCAAATCCCAACTGGGTGGAGCCCCGGCTCTCGACACGTGGTTTTTCCTGGGTGTTGCCAGCCGACGCATACACTGAAAATCCCCAAATCCCACCTCGGTGGAACCCCGGGTTCCGACACATGGTTTTTCCTACGTGTTGCCACCCGACGCATACACTGAAAATCCCCAAATCCCACCTGGGTGGAGCCCCTGCTCCCGACACATGGTTTTTCCTATGTCTTGCCACCCGACGCATACACTGAAAATCCCCAAATCCCAACTGGGTGGAGCCCCTGCTCCCGACACATGGTTTTTCCTGTTTGTTGCCACCCGACGCATAACTGAAAATCCCCAAATCCCAACTGGGTGGAGCCCCGGCTCCCGACGCATGGTTTTTCCTATGTGTTGCCACTCGACGCATACACTGAAAATCCCCAAATCCCATCTGGGTGGAGCCCCGGCTCCCGACACATAGTTTTTCCTACGTGTTGCCACCCGACGCATACACTGAAAATCCCCAAATCCCAACTGGGTGGAGCCCCTGCTCCCGACACATGGTTTTTCCTGGGTGTTGCCACCCGACGCATAAACTGAAAATCCCCAAATCCCAACTGGGAGGAGCCCCGGCTCCCGACGCATGGTTTTTCCTATGTGTTGCCACTCGACGCATACACTGAAAATCCCCAAATCCCAACTGGGTGGAGCCCCTGCTACCGACACATGGTTTTTCCTGGGTGTTGCCACCCGACGCATACAATGCAAATCCCCAAATCCTAACTGGGTGGAGCCCCTGCTCCCGACACATGGTTTTTCCTGGGTGTTGCCACCCGACGCATACACTGAAAATCCCCAAATCCCACCTGGGTGGAACCCCGGCTCCCGACACATGGTTTTTCCTATGTCTTGCCACCGGACGCATACACTGAAAATCCCCAAATCCCAACTGGGTGGAGCCCCGGCTCTCGACACATGGTTTTTCCTGGGTGTTGCCACCCGACGCATACTCTGAAAATCCCCAAATCCCACCTGGGTGGAACCCCGGCTCCCGACACATGGTTTTTCCTATGTCTTGCAACCCGACGCATACACTGAAAATCCCCAAATCCCAACTGGGTGGAGCCCCGGCTCTCGACACATGGTTTTTCCTGGGTGTTGCCACCCGACGCATACACTGAAAATCCCCAAATCTCAACTGGGTGGAGCCCCGGCTCTCGACACATGGTTTTTCCTATGTGTTGCCACCCGACGCATACACAGAAAATCCCCAAATCCCAACTGGGTGGAGCCCCGGCTCTCGACACATGGTTTTTCCAGGGTGTTGCCACCCGACGCATACACTGAAAATCCCCAAATCCCAACTGGGTGGAGCCCCGGCTCTCGACACATGGTTTTTCCTATGTGTTGCCACCCGACGCATACACTGAAAATCCCCAAATCCCAACTGGGTGGAGCCCCGGCTCTCGACACATAATTTTTCCTATGTGTTGCCACCCGACGCATACACTGAAAATCCCCAAATCCCAACTGGGTGGAGCCCCGGCTCTCGACACATGGTTTTTCCTGGGTGTTGCCACCCGACGCATACACTGAAAATCCCCAAATCCCACCTGGGTGGAGCCCCTGCTCCCGACACATGGTTTTTCCTATGTCTTGCCACCCGACGCATACACTGAAAATCCCCAAATCCCAACTGGGTGGAGCCCCGGCTCTCGACACATGGTTTTTCCTGGGTGTTGCCACCCGACGCATACACTGAAAATCCCCAAATCCCACCTGGGTGGAGCCCCGGCTCCCGACACATGGTTTTTCCTAAGTGTTGCCACTCGTCGCATGCACTGAAAATCCCCAAATCCCAACTGGGTGGAGCCCCTGCTCCCGACACATGGTTTTTCCTGGGTGTTGCCACCCGACGCATACACTGAAAATCCCCAAATCCCACCTGGGTGGAGCCCCTGCTCCCGACACATGGTTTTTCCTGGGTGTTGTCATCCGACGCATACACTGAAAATCCCCAAATCCCAACTGTCTGGAGCCCCTGCTCCCGACACATGGTTTTTCCTGGGTGTTGTGACCCGACGCATACACTGAAAATCCCCAAATCCCAACTGTCTGGAGCCCCTGCTCCCGACACATGATTTTTCCTGGGTGTTGCCACCCGACGCATACACTGCAAATCCCCAAATCCCAACTGAGTGGAGCCCCTGCTCCCGACACATGGTTTTTCCTGGGTGTTGCCACCTGACGCATAAACTGAAAATCCCCAAATCCCACCTGGGTGGAGCCCCTGCTCCCGACACATGGTTTTTCCTGGGTGTTGCCACCCGACGCATACACTGAAAATCCCCAAATCCCAACTGGGTGGAGCCCCGGCTCTCGACACATGGTTTTTCCTGGGTGTTGCCACCCGACGCATACACTGAAAATCCCCAAATCCCACCTGGGTGGAGCCCCGGCTCCCGACACATGGTTTTTCCTATGTGTTGCCATTCGACGCATACACTGAAAATCCCCAAATCCCAACTGGTTGGAGCCCCTGCTCCCGACAAATGGTTTCTCCTGGGTGTTGCCACCCGACGCATATACTGAAAATCCCCAAATCCCAACTAGGTACAGCCCTTGCTCTCGACGCATGGTTTTTCATATGTGTTGCCACCCGACACATACACTGAAAATCCCCAAATCCCAACTGGGTGGAGCCCCGGCTCCCGACACATGGTTTTTCCTATGTGTTGCCACCCGACGCATACACTGAAAATCCCCAAATCCCAACTGGGTGGAGCCCCGGCTCCCGACACACAGTTTTTCCTATGTGTTGCCACCCGACGCATACACTGAAAATCCCCAAATCCCAACTGGGTGGAGCCCCTGCTCCCGACACATGGTTTTTCCTATGTGTTGCCACTCGACGCATGCAATGAAAATCCCCAAATCCCAACTGGGTGGAGCCCCTGCTCCCGACACATGGATTTTCCTATGTGTTGCCACCCGACGCATACACTGAAAATCCCCAAATCCCAACTGGGTGGAGCCCCGGCTCCCGACACATGGTTATTCCTATGTGTTGCCACTCGACGCATACACTGAAAATCCCCAAATCCCAACTGGGTGGAGCCCCTGCTCCCGACACATGGTTTTTCCTATGTGTTGCCACCCGACGCATACACTGAAAATCCCCAAATCCCAACTGGGTGGAGCCCCGGCTCCCGACACATGGTTTTTCCTATGTGTTGCCACTCGACGCATACAATGAAAATCCCCAAATCCCAACTGGGTGGAGCCCCTGCTCCCGACACATGGTTTTTCCTATGTGTTGCCACCCGACGCATACACTGAAAATCCCCAAATCCCAACTGGGTGGAGCCCCGGCTCTCGACACATAATTTTTCCTATGTGTTGCCACCCGACGCATACACTGAAAATCCCCAAATCCCACCTGGGTGGAACCCCGGCTCCCGACACATGGTTTTTCCTATGTCTTGCCACCGGACGCATACACTGAAAATCCCCAAATCCCAACTGGGTGGAGCCCCGGCTCTCGACACGTGGTTTTTCCTGGGTGTTGCCAGCCGACGCATACACTGAAAATCCCCAAATCCCACCTCGGTGGAACCCCGGGTTCCGACACATGGTTTTTCCTACGTGTTGCCACCCGACGCATACACTGAAAATCCCCAAATCCCACCTGGGTGGAGCCCCTGCTCCCGACACATGGTTTTTCCTATGTCTTGCCACCCGACGCATACACTGAAAATCCCCAAATCCCAACTGGGTGGAGCCCCTGCTCCCGACACATGGTTTTTCCTGTTTGTTGCCACCCGACGCATAACTGAAAATCCCCAAATCCCAACTGGGTGGAGCCCCGGCTCCCGACGCATGGTTTTTCCTATGTGTTGCCACTCGACGCATACACTGAAAATCCCGAAATCCCATCTGGGTGGAGCCCAGGCTCCCGACACATAGTTTTTCCTATGTGTTGCCACCCGACGCATACACTGAAAATCCCCAAATCCCAACTGGGTGGAGCCCCTGCTCCCGACACATGGTTTTTCCTGGGTGTTGCCACCCGACGCATAAACTGAAAATCCCCAAATCCCAACTGGGAGGAGCCCCGGCTCCCGACGCATGGTTTTTCCTATGTGTTGCCACTCGACGCATACACTGAAAATCCCCAAATCCCAACTGGGTGGAGCCCCTGCTACCGACACATGGTTTTTCCTGGGTGTTGCCACCCGACGCATACAATGCAAATCCCCAAATCCTAACTGGGTGGAGCCCCTGCTCCCGACACATGGTTTTTCCTGGGTGTTGCCACCCGACGCATACACTGAAAATCCCCAAATCCCACCTGGGTGGAACCCCGGCTCCCGACACATGGTTTTTCCTATGTCTTGCCACCGGACGCATACACTGAAAATCCCCAAATCCCAACTGGGTGGAGCCCCGGCTCTCGACACATGGTTTTTCCTGGGTGTCGATACCCGACGCATACTCTGAAAATCCCCAAATCCCACCTGGGTGGAACCCCGGCTCCCGACACATGGTTTTTCCTATGTCTTGCAACCCGACGCATACACTGAAAATCCCCAAATCCCAACTGGGTGGAGCCCCGGCTCTCGACACATGGTTTTTCCTGGGTGTTGCCACCCGACGCATACACTGAAAATCCCCAAATCTCAACTGGGTGGAGCCCCGGCTCTCGACACATGGTTTTTCCTATGTGTTGCCACCCGACGCATACACAGAAAATCCCCAAATCCCAACTGGGTGGAGCCCCGGCTCTCGACACATGGTTTTTCCAGGGTGTTGCCACCCGACGCATACACTGAAAATCCCCAAATCCCAACTGGGTGGAGCCCCGGCTCTCGACACATGGTTTTTCCTATGTGTTGCCACCCGACGCATACACTGAAAATCCCCAAATCCCAACTGGGTGGAGCCCCGGCTCTCGACACATAATTTTTCCTATGTGTTGCCACCCGACGCATACACTGAAAATCCCCAAATCCCAACTGGGTGGAGCCCCGGCTCTCGACACATGGTTTTTCCTGGGTGTTGCCACCCGACGCATACACTGAAAATCCCCAAATCCCACCTGGGTGGAGCCCCTGCTCCCGACACATGGTTTTTCCTATGTCTTGCCACCCGACGCATACACTGAAAATCCCCAAATCCCAACTGGGTGGAGCCCCGGCTCTCGACACATGGTTTTTCCTGGGTGTTGCCACCCGACGCATACACTGAAAATCCCCAAATCCCACCTGGGTGGAGCCCCGGCTCCCGACACATGGTTTTTCCTAAGTGTTGCCACTCGTCGCATGCACTGAAAATCCCCAAATCCCAACTGGGTGGAGCCCCTGCTCCCGACACATGGTTTTTCCTGGGTGTTGCCACCCGACGCATACACTGAAAATCCCCAAATCCCACCTGGGTGGAGCCCCTGCTCCCGACACATGGTTTTTCCTGGGTGTTGTCATCCGACGCATACACTGAAAATCCCCAAATCCCAACTGTCTGGAGCCCCTGCTCCCGACACATGGTTTTTCCTATGTGTTGCCACCCGACGCATACACTGAAAATCCCCAAATCCCAACTGGGTGGAGCCCCGGCTCCCGACACACAGTTTTTCCTATGTGTTGCCACCCGACGCATACACTGAAAATCCCCAAATCCCAACTGCGTGGAGCCCCTGCTCCCGACACATGGTTTTTCCTATGTGTTGCCACTCGACGCATACAATGAAAATCCCCAAATCCCAACTGGGTGGAGCCCCTGCTCCCGACACATGGATTTTCCTATGTGTTGCCACCCGACGCATACACTGAAAATCCCCAAATCCCAACTGGGTGGAACCCCGGCTCCCGACACATGGTTATTCCTATGTGTTGCCACTCGACGCATACACTGAAAATCCCCAAATCCCAACTGGGTGGAGCCCCTGCTCCCGACACATGGTTTTTCCTATGTGTTGCCACCCGACGCATACACTGAAAATCCCCAAATCCCAACTGGGTGGAGCCCCTGCTCCCGACACATGGTTTTTTCTATGTGTTGCCACCCGACGCATACACTGAAAATCCCCAAATCCCAACTGGGTGGAGCCCCTGCTCCCGACACATGGTTATTCCTATGTTTTGCCACCCGACGCATACACTGAAAATCCCAAAATCCCCCCTGGGTGGAGCCCCTGCTCCCGACACATGGTTTTTCCTATGTGTTGCCACCCGACGCATAAACTGAAAATCCCCAAATCCCACCTGGGTGGAGCCCCTGCTCCCGACACATGGTTTTTCCTGGGTTTTGCCACCCGACGCATACACTGAAAATCCCCAAATCCCAACTGAGTGGAGCCCCTGCTCCCGACACATGGTTTTTCCTGGGTGTTGCCACCTGACGCATAAACTGAAAATTCCCAAATCCCACCTGGGTGGAGCCCCTGCTCCCGACACATGGTTTTTCCTGGGTGTTGCCACCCGACGCATACACTGAAAATCCCCAAATCCCAACTGGGTGGAGCCCCGGCTCTCGACACATGGTTTTTCCTGGGTGTTGCCACCCGACGCATACACTGAAAGTCCCCAAATCCCACCTGGGTGGAGCCCCGGCTCCCGACACATGGTTTTTCCTATGTGTTGCCATTCGACGCATACACTGAAAATCCCCAAATCCCAACTGGTTGGAGCCCCTGCTCCCGACAAATGGTTTCTCCTGGGTGTTGCCACCCGACGCATATACTGAAAATCCCCAAATCCCAACTGGGTACAGCCCTTGCTCTCGACGCATGGTTTTTCATATGTGTTGCCACCCGACACATACACTGAAAATCCCCAAATCCCAACTGGGTGGAGCCCCGGCTCCCGACACATGGTTTTTCCTATGTGTTGCCACCCGACGCATACACTGAAAATCCCCAAATCCCAACTGGGTGGAGCCCCGGCTCCCGACACACAGTTTTTCCTATGTGTTGCCACCCGACGCATACACTGAAAATCCCCAAATCCCAACTGGGTGGAGCCCCTGCTCCCGACACATGGTTTTTCCTATGTGTTGCCACTCGACGCATGCAATGAAAATCCCCAAATCCCAACTGGGTGGAGCCCCTGCTCCCGACACATGGATTTTCCTATGTGTTGCCACCCGACGCATACACTGAAAATCCCCAAATCCCAACTGGGTGGAGCCCCGGCTCCCGACACATGGTTTTTCCTATGTGTTGCCACCCGACGCATACACTGAAAATCCCCAAATCCCAACTGGGTGGAGCCCCGGCTCCCGACACATGGTTTTTCCTATGTGTTGCCACTCGACGCATACAATGAAAATCCCCAAATCCCAACTGGGTGGAGCCCCTGCTCCCGACACATGGTTTTTCCTATGTGTTGCCACCCGACGCATACACTGAAAATCCCCAATTCCCAACTGGGTGGAGCTCCTGCTCCCGACACATGGTTTTTTCTATGTGTTGCCACCCGACGCATACACTGAAAATCCCCAAATCCCAACTGGGTGGAGCCCCTGCTCCCGACACATGGTTATTCCTATGTTTTGCCACCCGACGCATACACTGAAAATCCCAAAATCCCCCCTGGGTGGAGCCCCTGCTCCCGACACATGGTTTTTCCTATGTGTTGCCACCCGACGCATAAACTGAAAATCCCCAAATCCCACCTGGGTGGAGCCCCTGCTCCCGACACATGGTTTTTCCTGGGTGTTGCCACCCGACGCATACACTGAAAATCCCCAAATCCCAACTGAGTGGAGCCCCGGCTCCCGACACATGGTTTTTCCTATGTGTTGCCACTCGAAGCATACACTGAAAATCCCCAAATCCCAACTGGGTGGAGCCCCTGCTCCCGACACATGGTTTTTCCTGGGTGTTGCCACCCGACGCATACTCTGAAAATTCCCAAATCCCAACTGGGTGGAGCACCGGCTCCAGACACATGGTTTTTCCTATGTGTTGCCACTCGACGCATACACTGAAAATCCCCAAATCCCAACTGGGTGGAGCCCCTGCTCCCAACACATGGTTTTTCCTGGGTGTTGCCACCCGACGCATAAACTGAAAATCCCCAAATCCCACCTGGGTGGAGCCCCTGCTCCCGACACATGGTTTTTCCTGGGTGTTGCCACCCGACGCATACACTGAATATTCCCAAATCCCAACTGGGTGGAGCACCGGCTCCCGACACATGGTTTTTCCTATGTGTTGCCACTCGACGCATACACTGAAAATCCCCAAATCCCAACTGGGTGGAGCCCCTGCTCCCGACACATGGTTTTTCCTGGGTGTTGCCACCCGACGCATAACTGAAAATCCCCAAATCCCAACTGGGTGGAGCCCCGGCTCCCGACGCATGGTTTTTCCTATGTGCTGCCACTCGACGCATACATTGAAAATCCCAAAAACCCAACAGGGTGGAGCCCCGGCTCCCGACACATGGTTTTTCCTATGTGTTACCACTCGACGCATACACTGAAAATCCCCAAATCCCAACTGGGTGGAGCCCCTGCTCCCGACACATGGTTTTTCCTGGGTGTTGCCACCCGACGCATAAACTGAAAATCCCCAAATCCAAACTGGGTGGAGCCCCGGCTCCCGACGCATGGTTTTTCCTATGTGTTGCCACTCGACGCATACACTGAAAATCCCCAAATCCCAACTGGGTGGAGCCCCTGCTACCGACACATGGTTTTTCCTGGGTGTTGCCACCCGACGCATACAATGCAAATCCCCAAATCCCAACTGGGTGGAGCCCCTGCTCCCGACACATGGTTTTTCCTGGGTGTTGCCACCCGACGCATACACTGAAAATCCCCAAATCCCAACTGGGTGGAGCCCCGGCTCTCGACACATGGTTTTTCCTGGGTGTTGCCACCCGACGCATACACTGAAAATCCCCAAATCCCACCTGGGTGGAACCCCGGGTTCCGACACATGGTTTTTCCTATGTCTTGCCACCGGACGCATACACTGAAAATCCCCAAATCCCAACTGGGTGGAGCCCCGGCTCTCGACACATGGTTTTTCCTGGGTGTTGCCACCCGACGCATACACTGAAAATCCCCAAATCCCACCTGGGTGGAGCCCCGGCTCCCGACACATGGTTTTTCCTATGTGTTGCCACTCGTCGCATACACTGAAAATCCCCAAATCCCAACTGGGTGGAGCCCCTGCTCCCGACACATGGTTTTTCCTGGGTGTTGTCACCCGACGCATACACTGAAAATCCCCAAACCCCAACTGTCTGGAGCCCCTGCTCCCGACACATGATTTTTCCTGGGTGTTGCCACCCGACGCATACACTGCAAATCCCCAAATCCCAACTGAGTGGAGCCCCTGCTCCCGACACATGGTTTTTCCTGGGTGTTGCCACCTGACGCATAAACTGAAAATCCCCAAATCCCACCTGGGTGGAGCCCCTGCTCCCGACACATGGTTTTTCCTGGGTGTTGCCACCCGACGCATACACTGAAAATCCCCAAATCCCAACTGGGTGGAGTCCCTGCTCCCGACAAACGTTTTTTCCTATGTGTTTCCACTCGACGCATACACTGAAAATCCCCAAATCCCAACTGGGTGGAACCCCGGCTCCCGACACATGGTTTTTCCTATGTCTTGCCACCGGACGCATACACTGAAAATCCCCAAATCCCAACTGGGTGGAGCCCCGGCTCTCGACACATGGTTTTTCCTGGGTGTTGCCACCCGACGCATACACTGAAAATCCCCAAATCCCACCTGGGTGGAACCCCGGGTTCCGACACATGGTTTTTCCTATGTCTTGCCACCGGACGCATACACTGAAAATCCCCAAATCCCAACTGGGTGGAGCCCCGGCTCTCGACACATGGTTTTTCCTGGGTGTTGCCACCCGACGCATACACTGAAAATCCCCAAATCCCACCTGGGTGGAGCCCCGGCTCCCGACACATGGTTTTTCCTATGTGTTGCCACTCGTCGCATACACTGAAAATCCCCAAATCCCAACTGGGTGGAGCCCCTGCTCCCGACACATGGTTTTTCCTGGGTGTTGTCACCCGACGCATACACTGAAAATCCCCAAACCCCAACTGTCTGGAGCCCCTGCTCCCGACACATGATTTTTCCTGGGTGTTGCCACCCGACGCATACACTGCAAATCCCCAAATCCCAACTGAGTGGAGCCCCTGCTCCCGACACATGGTTTTTCCTGGGTGTTGCCACTCGACGCATAAACTGAAAATCCCCAAATCCCACCTGGGTGGAGCCCCTGCTCCCGACAAATGGTTTCTCCTGGGTGTTGCCACCCGACGCATATACTGAAAATCCCCAAATCCCAACTGGGTGCAGCCCTTGCTCTCGACGCATGGTTTTTCCTATGTGTTGCCACCCGACACATACACTGAAAATCCCCAAATCCCAACTGGGTGGAGCCCCTGCTACCGACACATGGTTTTTCCTGGGTGTTGCCACCCGACGCATACAATGCAAATCCCCAAATCCCAACTGGGTGGAGCCCCTGCTCCCGACACATGGTTTTTCCTGGGTGTTGCCACCCGACGCATACACTGAAAATCCCCAAATCCCAACTGGGTGGAGCCCCGGCTCTCGACACATGGTTTTTCCTGGGTGTTGCCACCCGACGCATACACTGAAAATCCCCAAATCCCACCTGGGTGGAACCCCGGGTTCCGACACATGGTTTTTCCTATGTCTTGCCACCGGACGCATACACTGAAAATCCCCAAATCCCAACTGGGTGGAGCCCCGGCTCTCGACACATGGTTTTTCCTGGGTGTTGCCACCCGACGCATACACTGAAAATCCCCAAATCCCACCTGGGTGGAGCCCCGGCTCCCGACACATGGTTTTTCCTATGTGTTGCCACTCGTCGCATACACTGAAAATCCCCAAATCCCAACTGGGTGGAGCCCCTGCTCCCGACACATGGTTTTTCCTGGGTGTTGTCACCCGACGCATACACTGAAAATCCCCAAACCCCAACTGTCTGGAGCCCCTGCTCCCGACACATGATTTTTCCTGGGTGTTGCCACCCGACGCATACACTGCAAATCCCCAAATCCCAACTGAGTGGAGCCCCTGCTCCCGACACATGGTTTTTCCTGGGTGTTGCCACCTGACGCATAAACTGAAAATCCCCAAATCCCACCTGGGTGGAGCCCCTGCTCCCGACACATGGTTTTTCCTGGGTGTTGCCACCCGACGCATACACTGAAAATAACCAAATCCCAACTGGGTGGAGTCCCTGCTCCCGACAAACGTTTTTTCCTATGTGTTTCCACTCGACGCATACACTGAAAATCCCCAAATCCCAACTGGGTGGAACCCCGGCTCCCGACACATGGTTTTTCCTATGTCTTGCCACCGGACGCATACACTGAAAATCCCCAAATCCCAACTGGGTGGAGCCCCGGCTCTCGACACATGGTTTTTCCTGGGTGTTGCCACCCGACGCATACACTGAAAATCCCCAAATCCCACCTGGGTGGAACCCCGGGTTCCGACACATGGTTTTTCCTATGTCTTGCCACCGGACGCATACACTGAAAATCCCCAAATCCCAACTGGGTGGAGCCCCGGCTCTCGACACATGGTTTTTCCTGGGTGTTGCCACCCGACGCATACACTGAAAATCCCCAAATCCCACCTGGGTGGAGCCCCGGCTCCCGACACATGGTTTTTCCTATGTGTTGCCACTCGTCGCATACACTGAAAATCCCCAAATCCCAACTGGGTGGAGCCCCTGCTCCCGACACATGGTTTTTCCTGGGTGTTGTCACCCGACGCATACACTGAAAATCCCCAAACCCCAACTGTCTGGAGCCCCTGCTCCCGACACATGATTTTTCCTGGGTGTTGCCACCCGACGCATACACTGCAAATCCCCAAATCCCAACTGAGTGGAGCCCCTGCTCCCGACACATGGTTTTTCCTGGGTGTTGCCACTCGACGCATAAACTGAAAATCCCCAAATCCCACCTGGGTGGAGCCCCTGCTCCCGACACATGGTTTTTCCTGGGTGTTGCCACCCGACGCATACACTGAAAATCCCCAAATCCCAACTGGGTGGAGTCCCTGCTCCCGACAAACGTTTTTTCCTATGTGTTTCCACTCGACGCATACACTGAAAATCCCCAAATCCCAACTGGTTGGAGCCCCTGCTCCCGACAAATGGTTTCTCCTGGGTGTTGCCACCCGACGCATATACTGAAAATCCCCAAATCCCAACTGGGTGCAGCCCTTGCTCTCGACGCATGGTTTTTCCTATGTGTTGCCACCCGACACATACACTGAAAATCCCCAAATCCCAACTGGGTGGAGCCCCGGCTCCCGACACATGGTTTTTCCTATGTGTTGCCACCCGACGCATACACTGAAAATCCCCAAATCCCAACTGGGAGGAGCCCCGGCTCCCGACACACAGTTTTTCCTATGTGTTGCCACCCGACGCATACACTGAAAATCCCCAAATCCCAACTGGGTGGAGCCCCTGCTCCCGACATATGGTTTTTCCTATGTGTTGCCACTCGACGCATACAATGAAAATCCCCAAATCCCAACTGGGTAGAGCCCCTGCTCCCGACACATGGTTTTTCCTGGGTGTTGCCACCCGACGCATAAACTGAAAATCCCCAAATCCCAACTGGGTGGAGCCCCAGCTCCCGACGCATGGTTTTTCCTATGTGTTGCCACTCGACGCATACACTGAAAATCCCCAAATCCCAACTGGGTGGAGCCCCTGCTACCGACACATGGTTTTTCCTGGGTGTTGCCACCCGACGCATACACTGAAAATCCCCAAATCCCACCTGGGTGGAACCCCGGCTCCCGACACATGGTTTTTCCTATGTCTTGCCACCGGACGCATACACTGAAAATCCCCAAATCCCAACTGGGTGGAGCCCCGGCTCTCGACACATGGTTTTTCCTGGGTGTTGCCACCCGACGCATACACTGAAAATCCCCAAATCCCACCTGGGTGGAACCCCGGGTTCCGACACATGGTTTTTCCTATGTCTTGCCACCGGACGCATACACTGAAAATCCCCAAATCCCAACTGGGTGGAGCCCCGGCTCTCGACACATGGTTTTTCCTGGGTGTTGCCACCCGACGCATACACTGAAAATCCCCAAATCCCACCTGGGTGGAGCCCCGGCTCCCGACACATGGTTTTTCCTATGTGTTGCCACTCGTCGCATACACTGAAAATCCCCAAATCCCAACTGGGTGGAGCCCCTGCTCCCGACACATGGTTTTTCCTGGGTGTTGTCACCCGACGCATACACTGAAAATCCCCAAACCCCAACTGTCTGGAGCCCCTGCTCCCGACACATGATTTTTCCTGGGTGTTGCCACCCGACGCATACACTGCAAATCCCCAAATCCCAACTGAGTGGAGCCCCTGCTCCCGACACATGGTTTTTCCTGGGTGTTGCCACCCGACGCATAAACTGAAAATCCCCAAATCCCACCTGGGTGGAGCCCCTGCTCCCGACACATGGTTTTTCCTGGGTGTTGCCACCCGACGCATACACTGAAAATCCCCAAATCCCAACTGGGTGGAGTCCCTGCTCCCGACAAATGTTTTTTCCTATGTGTTGCCACTCGACGCATACACTGAAAATCCCCAAATCCCAACTGGTTGGAGCCCCTGCTCCCGACAAATGGTTTCTCCTGGGTGTTGCCACCCGACGCATATACTGAAAATCCCCAAATCCCAACTGGGTGCAGCCCTTGCTCTCGATGCATGGTTTTTCCTATGTGTTGCCACCCGACACATACACTGAAAATCCCCAAATCCCACCTGGGTGGAGCCCCGGCTCCCGACACATGGTTTTTCCTAAGTGTTGCCACTCGTCGCATGCACTGAAAATCCCCAAATCCCAACTGGGTGGAGCCCCTGCTCCCGACACATGGTTTTTCCTGGGTGTTGCCACCCGACGCATACACTGAAAATCCCCAAATCCCACCTGGGTGGAGCCCCTGCTCCCGACACATGGTTTTTCCTGGGTGTTGTCATCCGACGCATACACTGAAAATCCCCAAATCCCAACTGTCTGGAGCCCCTGCTCCCGACACATGGTTTTTCCTGGGTGTTGTCACCCGACGCATACACTGAAAATCCCCAAATCCCAACTGTCTGGAGCCCCTGCTCCCGACACATGATTTTTCCTGGGTGTTGCCACCCGACGCATACACTGCAAATCTCCAAATCCCAACTGAGTGGAGCCCCTGCTCCCGACACATGGTTTTTCCTGGGTGTTGCCACCTGACGCATAAACTGAAAATCCCCAAATCCCACCTGGGTGGAGCCCCTGCTCCCGACACATGGTTTTTCCTGGGTGTTGCCACCCGACGCATACACTGAAAATCCCCAAATCCCAACTGGGTGGAGCCCCGGCTCTCGACACATGGTTTTTCCTGGGTGTTGCCACCCGACGCATACACTGAAAATCCCCAAATCCCACCTGGGTGGAGCCCCGGCTCCCGACACATGGTTTTGCCTATGTGTTGCCACTCGACGCATACACTGAAAATCCCCAAATCCCAACTGGTTGGAGCCCCTGCTCCCGACAAATGGTTTCTCCTGGGTGTTGCCACCCGACGCATATACTGAAAATCCCCAAATCCCAACTGGGTGCAGCCCTTGCTCTCGACGCATGGTTTTTCATATGTGTTGCCACCCGACACATACACTGAAAATCCCCAAATCCCAACTGGGTGGAGCCCCGGCTCCCGACACATGGTTTTTCCTATGTGTTGCCACCCGACGCATACACTGAAAATCCCCAAATCCCAACTGGGTGGAGCCCCGGCTCCCGACACACAGTTTTTCCTATGTGTTGCCACCCGACGCATACACTGAAAATCCCCAAATCCCAACTGGGTGGAGCCCCTGCTCCCGACACATGGTTTTTCCTATGTGTTGCCACTCGACGCATGCAATGAAAATCCCCAAATCCCAACTGGGTGGAGCCCCTGCTCCCGACACATGGATTTTCCTATGTGTTGCCACCCGACGCATACACTGAAAATCCCCAAATCCCAACTGGGTGGAGCCCCGGCTCCCGACACATGGTTATTCCTATGTGTTGCCACTCGACGCATACAATGAAAATCCCCAAATCCCAACTGGGTGGAGCCCCTGCTCCCGACACATGGTTTTTCCTATGTGTTGCCACCCGACGCATACACTGAAAATCCCCAATTCCCAACTGGGTGGAGCTCCTGCTCCCGACACATGGTTTTTTCTATGTGTTGCCACCCGACGCATACACTGAAAATCCAAAAATCCCACCTGGGTGGAGCCCCTGCTCCCGACACATGGTTTTTCCTGGGTGTTGCCACCCGACGCATACACTAAAAATCCCCAAATCCCAACTGAGTGGAGCCCCGGCTCCCGACACATGGTTTTTCCTATGTGTTGCCACTCGAAGCATACACTGAAAATCCCCAAATCCCCCCTGGGTGTAGCCCCTGCTCCCGACACATGGTTTTTCCTATGTGTTGCCACCCGACGCATAAACTGAAAATCCCCAAATCCCACCTGGGTGGAGCCCCTGCTCCCGACACATGGTTTTTCCTGGGTGTTGCCACCCGACGCATACACTGAAAATCCCCAAATCCCAACTGAGTGGAGCCCCGGCTCCCGACACATGGTTTTTCCTATGTGTTGCCACTCGAAGCATACACTGAAAATCCCCAAATCCCAACTGGGTGGAGCCCCTGCTCCCGACACATGGTTTTTCCTGGGTGTTGCCACCCGACGCATACTCTGAAAATTCCCAAATCCCAACTGGGTGGAGCACCGGCTCCCGACACATGGTTTTTCCTATGTGTTGCCACTCGACGCATACACTGAAAATCCCCAAATCCCAACTGGGTGGAGCCCCTGCTCCCAACACATGGTTTTTCCTGGGTGTTGCCACCCGACGCATAAACTGAAAATCCCCAAATCCCACCTGGGTGGAGCCCCTGCTCCCGACACATGGTTTTTCCTGGGTGTTGCCACCCGACGCATACACTGAAAATTCCCAAATCCCAACTGGGTGGAGCACCGGCTCCCGACACATGGTTTTTCCTATGTGTTGCCACTCGACGCATACACTGAAAATCCCCAAATCCCAACTGGGTGGAGCCCCTGCTCCCGACACATGGTTTTTCCTGGGTGTTGCCACCCGACGCATAACTGAAAATCCCCAAATCCCAACTGGGTGGAGCCCCGGCTCCCGACGCATGGTTTTTCCTATGTGCTGCCACTCGACGCATACATTGAAAATCCCCAAATCCCAACTGGGTGGAGCCCCGGCTCCCGACACATGGTTTTTCCTATGTGTTACCACTCGACGCATACACTGAAAATCCCCAAATCCCAACTGGGTGGAGCCCCTGCTCTCGACACATGATTTTTCCTGGGTGTTGCCACCCGACGCATAAACTGAAAATCCCCAAATCCCAACTGGGTGGAGCCCCGGCTCCCGACGCATGGTTTTTCCTATGTGTTGCCACTCGGCGCATACACTGAAAATCCCCAAATCCCAACTGGGTGGAGCCCCTGCTACCGACACATGGTTTTTCCTGGGTGTTGCCACCCGACGCATACAATGCAAATCCCCAAATCCCAACTGGGTGGAGCCCCTGCTCCCGACACATGGTTTTTCCTGGGTGTTGCCACCCGACGCATACACTGAAAATCCCCAAATCCCACCTGGGTGGAACCCCGGCTCCCGACACATGGTTTTTCCTATGTCTTGCCACCGGACGCATACACTGAAAATCCCCAAATCCCAACTGGGTGGAGCCCCGGCTCTCGACACATGGTTTTTCCTGGGTGTTGCCACCCGACGCATACACTGAAAATCCCCAAATCCCACCTGGGTGGAGCCCCGGCTCCCGACACATGGTTTTTCCTATGTGTTGCCACTCGTCGCATACACTGAAAATCCCCAAATCCCAACTGGGTGGAGCCCCTGCTCCCGACACATGGTTTTTCCTGGGTGTTGTCACCCGACGCATACACTGAAAATCCCCAAACCCCAACTGTCTGGAGCCCCTGCTCCCGACACATGATTTTTCCTGGGTGTTGCCACCCGACGCATACACTGCAAATCCCCAAATCCCAACTGAGTGGAGCCCCTGCTCCCGACACATGGTTTTTCCTGGGTGTTGCCACCCGACGCATACACTGAAAATCCCCAAATCCCAACTGGGTGGAGTCCCTGCTCCCGACAAATGTTTTTTCCTATGTGTTTCCACTCGACGCATACACTGAAAATCCCCAAATCCCAACTGGTTGGAGCCCCTGCTCCCGACAAATGGTTTCTCCTGGGTGTTGCCACCCGACGCATATACTGAAAATCCCCAAATCCCAACTGGGTGCAGCCCTTGCTCTCGACGCATGGTTTTTCCTATGTGTTGCCACCCGACACATACACTGAAAATCCCCAAATCCCAACTGGGTGGAGCCCCGGCTCCCGACACATGGTTTTTCCTATGTGTTGCCACCCGACGCATACACTGAAAATCCCCAAATCCCAACTGGGTGGAGCCCCGGCTCCCGACACACAGTTTTTCCTATGTGTTGCCACCCGACGCATACACTGAAAATCCCCAAATCCCAACTGGGTGGAGCCCCTGCTCCCGACATATGGTTTTTCCTATGTGTTGCCACTCGACGCATACAATGAAAATCCCCAAATCCCAACTGGGTAGAGCCCCTGCTCCCGACACATGGTTTTTCCTGGGTGTTGCCACCCGACGCATAAACTGAAAATCCCCAAATCCCAACTGGGTGGAGCCCCAGCTCCCGACGCATGGTTTTTCCTATGTGTTGCCACTCGACGCATACACTGAAAATCCCCAAATCCCAACTGGGTGGAGCCCCTGCTACCGACACATGGTTTTTCCTGGGTGTTGCCACCCGACGCATACACTGAAAATCCGCAAATCCCACATGGGTGGAACCCCGGCTCCCTACACATGGTTTTTCCTATGTCTTGCCACCGGACGCATACACTGAAAATCCCCAAATCCCAACTGGGTGGAGCCCCGGCTCTCGACACATGGTTTTTCCTGGGTGTTGCCACCCGACGCATACACTGAAAATCCCCAAATCCCACCTGGGTGGAACCCCGGGTTCCGACACATGGTTTTTCCTATGTCTTGCCACCGGACGCATACACTGAAAATCCCCAAATCCCAACTGGGTGGAGCCCCGGCTCTCGACACATGGTTTTTCCTGGGTGTTGCCACCCGACGCATACACTGAAAATCCCCAAATCCCACCTGGGTGGAGCCCGGGCTCCCGACACATGGTTTTTCCTATGTGATGCCACTCGTCGCATACACTGAAACTCCCCAAATCCCAACTGGGTGGAGCCCCTGCTCCCGACACATGGTTTTTCCTGGGTGTTGTCACCCGACGCATACACTGAAAATCCCCAAACCCCAACTGTCTGGAGCCCCTGCTCCCGACACATGATTTTTCCTGGGTGTTGCCACCCGACGCATACACTGCAAATCCCCAAATCCCAACTGAGTGGAGCCCCTGCTCCCGACACATGGTTTTTCCTGGGTGTTGCCACCCGACGCATAAACTGAAAATCCCCAAATCCCACCTGGGTGGAGCCCCTGCTCCCGACACATGGTTTTTCCTGGGTGTTGCCACCCGACGCATACACTGAAAATCCCCAAATCCCAACTGGGTGGAGTCCCTGCTCCCGACAAATGTTTTTTCCTATGTGTTGCCACTCGACGCATACACTGAAAATCCCCAAATCCCAACTGGTTGGAGCCCCTGCTCCCGACAAATGGTTTCTCCTGGGTGTTGCCACCCGACGCATATACTGAAAATCCCCAAATCCCAACTGGGTGCAGCCCTTGCTCTCGATGCATGGTTTTTCCTATGTGTTGCCACCCGACACATACACTGAAAATCCCCAAATCCCAACTGGGTGGAGCCCCGGCTCCCGACACATGGTTTTTCCTATGTGTTGCCGCCCGACGCATACACTGAAAATCCCTAAATCCCAACTGGGTGGAGCCCCGGCTCCCGACACACAGTTTTTCCTATGTGTTGCCACCCGACGCATACACTGAAAATCCCCAAATCCCAACTGCGTGGAGCCCCTGCTCCCGACACATGGTTTTTCCTATGTAGTGCCACTCGACGCATACAATGAAAATCCCCAAATCCCAACTGGGTGGAGCCCCTGCTCCCGACACATGGATTTTCCTATGTGTTGCCACCCGACGCATACACTGAAAATCCCCAAATCCCAACTGGGTGGAAGCCCGGCTCCCGACACATGGTTATTCCTATGTGTTGCCACTCGACGCATACACTGAAAATCCCCAAATCCCAACTGGGTGGAGCCCCTGCTCCCGACACATGGTTTTTCCTATGTGTTGCCACCCGACGCATACACTGAAAATCCCCAAATCCCAACTGGGTGGAGCCCCGGCTCCCGACACATGGTTTTTCCTATGTGTTGCCACTCGACGCATACAATGAAAATCCCCAAATCCGAACTGGGTGGAGCCCCTGCTCCCGACACATGGTTTTTCCTATGTGTTGCCACCCGACGCATACACTGAAAATCCCCAAATCCCACCTGGGTGGAGCCCCTGCTCCCGACACATGGTTTTTCCTGGGTGTTGCCACCCGACGCATACACTGAAAATCCCCAAATCCCAACTGAGTGGAGCCCCGGCTCCCGACACATGGTTTTTCCTATGTGTTGACACTCGAAGCATACACTGAAAATCCCCAAATCCCAACTGGGTGGAGCCCCTGCTCCCGACACATGGTTTTTCCTGGGTGTTGCCACCCGACGCATACTCTGAAAATTCCCAAATCCCAACTGGGTGGAGCCCCGGCTCCCGACACACAGTTTTTCCTATGTGTTGCCACCCGACGCATACACTGAAAATCCCCAAATCCCAACTGGGTGGAGCCCCTGCTCCCGACACATGGTTTTTCCTATGTGTTGCCACTCGACGCATACAATGAAAATCCCCAAATCCCAACTGGGTGGAGCCCCTGCTCCCGACACATGGTTTTTCCTATGTGTTGCCACCCGACGCATACACTGAAAATCCCCAAATCCCAACTGGGTGGAGCCCCTGCTCCCGACACATGGTTTTTCCTATGTGTTGCCACTCGACGCATACACTGAAAATCCCCAAATCCCAACTGGGTGGAGCCCCTGCTCCCGACACATGGTTTTTCCTATGTGTTGCCACCCGACGCATACACTGAAAATCCCCAAATCCCAACTGGGTGGAGCACCGGCTCCCGACACATGGTTTTTCCTATGTGTTGCCATTCGACGCATACAATGAAAATCCCCAAATCCCAACTGGGTGGAGCCCCTGCTCCCGACACATGGTTTTTCCTATGTGTTGCCACCCGACGCATACACTGAAAATCCCCAAATCCCAACTGGGTGGAGCCCCGGCTCCCGACACATGGTTATTCCTATGTGTTGCCACTCGACGCATACAATGAAAATCCCCAAATCCCAACTGGGTGGAGCCCCTGCTCCCGACACATGGTTTTTCCTATGTGTTGCCACCCGACGCATACACTGAAAATCCCCAATTCCCAACTGGGTGGAGCTCCTGCTCCCGACACATGGTTTTTTCTATGTGTTGCCACCCGACGCATACACTGAAAATCCAAAAATCCCACCTGGGTGGAGCCCCTGCTCCCGACACATGGTTTTTCCTGGGTGTTGCCACCCGACGCATACACTGAAAATCCCCAAATCCCAACTGAGTGGAGCCCCGGCTCCCGACACATGGTTTTTCCTATGTGTTGCCACTCGAAGCATACACTGAAAATCCCCAAATCCCCCCTGGGTGTAGCCCCTGCTCCCGACACATGGTTTTTCCTATGTGTTGCCACCCGACGCATAAACTGAAAATCCCCAAATCCCACCTGGGTGGAGCCCCTGCTCCCGACACATGGTTTTTCCTGGGTGTTGCCACCCGACGCATACACTGAAAATCCCCAAATCCCAACTGAGTGGAGCCCCGGCTCCCGACACATGGTTTTTCCTATGTGTTGCCACTCGAAGCATACACTGAAAATCCCCAAATCCCAACTGGGTGGAGCCCCTGCTCCCGACACATGGTTTTTCCTGGGTGTTGCCACCCGACGCATACTCTGAAAATTCCCAAATCCCAACTGGGTGGAGCACCGGCTCCCGACACATGGTTTTTCCTATGTGTTGCCACTCGACGCATACACTGAAAATCCCCAAATCCCAACTGGGTGGAGCCCCTGCTCCCAACACATGGTTTTTCCTGGGTGTTGCCACCCGACGCATAAACTGAAAATCCCCAAATCCCACCTGGGTGGAGCCCCTGCTCCCGACACATGGTTTTTCCTGGGTGTTGCCACCCGACGCATACACTGAAAATTCCCAAATCCCAACTGGGTGGAGCACCGGCTCCCGACACATGGTTTTTCCTATGTGTTGCCACTCGACGCATACACTGAAAATCCCCAAATCCCAACTGGGTGGAGCCCCTGCTCCCGACACATGGTTTTTCCTGGGTGTTGCCACCCGACGCATAACTGAAAATCCCCAAATCCCAACTGGGTGGAGCCCCGGCTCCCGACGCATGGTTTTTCCTATGTGCTGCCACTCGACGCATACATTGAAAATCCCCAAATCCCAACTGGGTGGAGCCCCGGCTCCCGACACATGGTTTTTCCTATGTGTTACCACTCGACGCATACACTGAAAATCCCCAAATCCCAACTGGGTGGAGCCCATGCTCCCGACACATGGTTTTTCCTGGGTGTTGCCACCCGACGCATAAACTGAAAATCCCCAAATCCCAACTGGGTGGAGCCCCGGCTCCCGACGCATGGTTTTTCCTATGTGTTGCCACTCGGCGCATACACTGAAAATCCCCAAATCCCAACTGGGTGGAGCCCCTGCTACCGACACATGGTTTTTCCTGGGTGTTGCCACCCGACGCATACAATGCAAATCCCCAAATCCCAACTGGGTGGAGCCCCTGCTCCCGACACATGGTTTTTCCTGGGTGTTGCCACCCGACGCATACACTGAAAATCCCCAAATCCCACCTGGGTGGAACCCCGGCTCCCGACACATGGTTTTTCCTATGTCTTGCCACCGGACGCATACACTGAAAATCCCCAAATCCCAACTGGGTGGAGCCCCGGCTCTCGACACATGGTTTTTCCTGGGTGTTGCCACCCGACGCATACACTGAAAATCCCCAAATCCCACCTGGGTGGAACCCCGGGTTCCGACACATGGTTTTTCCTATGTCTTGCCACCGGACGCATACACTGAAAATCCCCAAATCCCAACTGGGTGGAGCCCCGGCTCTCGACACATGGTTTTTCCTGGGTGTTGCCACCCGACGCATACACTGAAAATCCCCAAATCCCACCTGGGTGGAGCCCCGGCTCCCGACACATGGTTTTTCCTATGTGTTGCCACTCGTCGCATACACTGAAAATCCCCAAATCCCAACTGGGTGGAGCCCCTGCTCCCGACACATGGTTTTTCCTGGGTGTTGTCACCCGACGCATACACTGAAAATCCCCAAACCCCAACTGTCTGGAGCCCCTGCTCCCGACACATGATTTTTCCTGGGTGTTGCCACCCGACGCATACACTGCAAATCCCCAAATCCCAACTGAGTGGAGCCCCTGCTCCCGACACATGGTTTTTCCTGGGTGTTGCCACCCGACGCATAAACTGAAAATCCCCAAATCCCACCTGGGTGGAGCCCCTGCTCCCGACACATGGTTTTTCCTGGGTGTTGCCACCCGACGCATACACTGAAAATCCCCAAATCCCAACTGGGTGGAGTCCCTGCTCCCGACAAATGTTTTTTCCTATGTGTTTCCACTCGACGCATACACTGAAAATCCCCAAATCCCAACTGGTTGGAGCCCCTGCTCCCGACAAATGGTTTCTCCTGGGTGTTGCCACCCGACGCATATACTGAAAATCCCCAAATCCCAACTGGGTGCAGCCCTTGCTCTCGACGCATGGTTTTTCCTATGTGTTGCCACCCGACGCATACACTGAAAATCCCCAAATCCCAACTGGGTGGAGCCCCGGCTCCCGACACACAGTTTTTCCTATGTGTTGCCACCCGACGCATACACTGAAAATCCCCAAATCCCAACTGGGTGGAGCCCCTGCTCCCGACATATGGTTTTTCCTATGTGTTGCCACTCGACGCATACAATGAAAATCCCCAAATCCCAACTGGGTAGAGCCCCTGCTCCCGACACATGGTTTTTCCTGGGTGTTGCCACCCGACGCATAAACTGAAAATCCCCAAATCCCAACTGGGTGGAGCCCCAGCTCCCGACGCATGGTTTTTCCTATGTGTTGCCACTCGACGCATACACTGAAAATCCCCAAATCCCAACTGGGTGGAGCCCCTGCTACCGACACATGGTTTTTCCTGGGTGTTGCCACCCGACGCATACACTGAAAATCCGCAAATCCCACCTGGGTGGAACCCCGGCTCCCTACACATGGTTTTTCCTATGTCTTGCCACCGGACGCATACACTGAAAATCCCCAAATCCCAACTGGGTGGAGCCCCGGCTCTCGACACATGGTTTTTCCTGGGTGTTTCCACCCGACGCATACACTGAAAATCCCCAAATCCCAACTGGGTGGAGTCCCTGCTCCCGACAAATGTTTTTTCCTATGTGTTGCCACTCGACGCATACACTGAAAATCCCCAAATCCCAACTGGTTGGAGCCCCTGCTCCCGACAAATGGTTTCTCCTGGGTGTTGCCACCCGACGCATATACTGAAAATCCCCAAATCCCAACTGGGTGCAGCCCTTGCTCTCGATGCATGGTTTTTCCTATGTGTTGCCACCCGACACATACACTGAAAATCCCCAAATCCCAACTGGGTGGAGCCCCGGCTCCCGACACATGGTTTTTCCTATGTGTTGCCGCCCGACGCATACACTGAAAATCCCCAAATCCCAACTGGGTGGAGCCCCGGCTCCCGACACACAGTTTTTCCTATGTGTTGCCACCCGACGCATACACTGAAAATCCCCAAATCCCAACTGCGTGGAGCCCCTGCTCCCGACACATGGTTTTTCCTATGTGTTGCCACTCGACTCATACAATGAAAATCCCCAAATCCCAACTGGGTGGAGCCCCTGCTCCCGACACATGGATTTTCCTATGTGTTGCCACCCGACGCATACACTGAAAATCCCCAAATCCCAACTGGGTGGAACCCCGGCTCCCGACACATGGTTATTCCTATGTGTTGCCACTCGACGCATACACTGAAAATCCCCAAATCCCAACTGGGTGGAGCCCCTGCTCCCGACACATGGTTTTTCCTATGTGTTGCCACCCGACGCATACACTGAAAATCCCCAAATCCCAACTGGGTGGAGCCCCGGCTCCCGACACATGGTTTTTCCTATGTGTTGCCACTCGACGCATACAATGAAAATCCCCAAATCCGAACTGGGTGAAGCCCCTGCTCCCGACACATGGTTTTTCCTATGTGTTGCCACCCGACGCATACACTGAAAATCCCCAAATCCCACCTGGGTGGAGCCCCTGCTCCCGACACATGGTTTTTCCTGGGTGTTGCCACCCGACGCATACACTGAAAATCCCCAAATCCCAACTGAGTGGAGCCCCGGCTCCCGACACATGGTTTTTCCTATGTGTTGACACTCGAAGCATACACTGAAAATCCCCAAATCCCAACTGGGTGGAGCCCCTGCTCCCGACACATGGTTTTTCCTGGGTGTTGCCACCCGACGCATACTCTGAAAATTCCCAAATCCCAACTGGGTGGAGCCCCGGCTCCCGACACACAGTTTTTCCTATGTGTTGCCACCCGACGCATACACTGAAAATCCCCAAATCCCAACTGGGTGGAGCCCCTGCTCCCGACACATGGTTTTTCCTATGTGTTGCCACTCGACGCATACAATGAAAATCCCCAAATCCCAACTGGGTGGAGCCCCTGCTCCCGACACATGGTTTTTCCTATGTGTTGCCACCCGACGCATACACTGAAAATCCCCAAATCCCAACTGGGTGGAGCCCCTGCTCCCGACACATGGTTTTTCCTATGTGTTGCCACTCGACGCATACACTGAAAATCCCCAAATCCCAACTGGGTGGAGCCCCTGCTCCCGACACATGGTTTTTCCTATGTGTTGCCACCCGACGCATACACTGAAAATCCCCAAATCCCAACTGGGTGGAGCCCCGGCTCCCGACACATGGTTTTTCCTATGTGTTGCCACTCGACGCATACAATGAAAATCCCCAAATCCCAACTGGGTGGAGCCCCTGCTCCCGACACATGGTTTTTCCTATGTGTTGCCACCCGACGCATACACTGAAAATCCCCAATTCCTAACTGGGTGGAGCCCCTGCTCCCGACACATGGTTTTTTCTATGTGTTGCCACCCGACGCATACACTGAAAATCCCCAAATCCCAACTGGGTGGAGCCCCTGCTCCCGACACATGGTTATTCCTATGTTTTGCCACCCGACGCATACACTGAAAATCCCAAAATCCCCCTGGGTGGAGCCCCTGCTCCCGACACATGGTTTTTCCTATGTGTTGCCACCCGACGCATAAACTGAAAATCCCCAAATCCCACCTGGGTGGAGCCCCTGCTCCCGACACATTGTTTTTCCTGGGTGTTGCCACCCGACGCATAGACTGAAAATCCCCAAATCCCAACTGAGTGGAGCCCCGGCTCCCGACACATGGTTTTTCCTATGTGTTGCCACTCGAAGCATACACTGAAAATCCCCAAATCCCAACTGGGTGGAGCCCCTGCTCCCGACACATGGTTTTTCCTGGGTGTTGCCACCCGACGCATACTCTGAAAATTCCCAAATCCCAACTGGGTGGAGCACCGGCTCCCGAAACATGGTTTTTCCTATGTGTTGCCACTCGACGCATACACTGAAAATCCCCAAATCCCAACTGGGTGGAGCCCCTGCTCCCGACACATGGTTTTTCCTGGGTGTTGCCACCCGACGCATAAACTGAAAATCCCCAAATCCCACCTGGGTGGAGCCCCTGCTCCCGACACATGGTTTTTCCTGGGTGTTGCCACCCGACGCATACACTGAAAATTCCCAAATCCCAACTGGGTGGAGCACCGGCTCCCGACACATGGTTTTTCCTATGTGTTGCCACTCGACGCATACACTGAAAATCCCCAAATCCCAACTGGGTGGAGCCCCGGGTCCCGACACATGGTTTTTCCTATGTGTTGCCACCCGACGCATACACTGAAAATCCCCAAATCCCAACTGGGTGGAGCCCCGGCTCCCGACACACAGTTTTTCCTATGTGTTGCCACCCGACGCATACACTGAAAATCCCCAAATCCCAACTGCGTGGAGCCCCTGCTCCCGACACATGGTTTTTCCTATGTGTTGCCACTCGACGCATACAATGAAAATCCCCAAATCCCAACTGGGTGGAGCCCCTGCTCCCGACACATGGATTTTCCTATGTGTTGCCACCCGACGCATACACTGAAAATCCCCAAATCCCAACTGGGTGGAACCCCGACTCCCGACACATGGTTATTCCTATGTGTTGCCACTCGACGCATACACTGAAAATCCCTAAATCCCAACTGGGTGGAGCCCCTGCTCCCGACACATGGTTTTTCCTATGTGTTGCCACCCGACGCATACACTGAAAATCCCCAAATCCCAACTGGGTGGAGCCCCGGCTCCCGACACATGGTTTTTCCTATGTGTTGCCACTCGACGCATACAATGAAAATCCCCAAATCCGAACTGGGTGGAGCCCCTGCTCCCGACACATGGTTTTTCCTATGTGTTGCCACCCGACGCATACACTGAAAATCCCCAAATCCCACCTGGGTGGAGCCCCTGCTCCCGACACATTGTTTTTCCTGGGTGTTGCCACCCGACGCATAGACTGAAAATCCCCAAATCCCAACTGAGTGGAGCCCCGGCTCCCGACACATGGTTTTTCCTATGTGTTGCCACTCGAAGCATACACTGAAAATCCCCAAATCCCAACTGGGTGGAGCCCCTGCTCCCGACACATGGTTTTTCCTGGGTGTTGCCACCCGACGCATACTCTGAAAATTCCCAAATCCCAACTGGGTGGAGCACCGGCTCCCGAAACATGGTTTTTCCTATGTGTTGCCACTCGACGCATACACTGAAAATCCCCAAATCCCAACTGGGTGGAGCCCCTGCTCCCGACACATGGTTTTTCCTGGGTGTTGCCACCCGACGCATAAACTGAAAATCCCCAAATCCCACCTGGGTGGAGCCCCTGCTCCCGACACATGGTTTTTCCTGGGTGTTGCCACCCGACGCATACACTGAAAATTCCCAAATCCCAACTGGGTGGAGCACCGGCTCCCGACACATGGTTTTTCCTATGTGTTGCCACTCGACGCATACACTGAAAATCCCCAAATCCCAACTGGGTGGAGCCCCGGGTCCCGACACATGGTTTTTCCTATGTGTTGCCACCCGACGCATACACTGAAAATCCCCAAATCCCAACTGGGTGGAGCCCCGGCTCCCGACACACAGTTTTTCCTATGTGTTGCCACCCGACGCATACACTGAAAATCCCCAAATCCCAACTGCGTGGAGCCCCTGCTCCCGACACATGGTTTTTCCTATGTGTTGCCACTCGACGCATACAATGAAAATCCCCAAATCCCAACTGGGTGGAGCCCCTGCTCCCGACACATGGATTTTCCTATGTGTTGCCACCCGACGCATACACTGAAAATCCCCAAATCCCAACTGGGTGGAACCCCGACTCCCGACACATGGTTATTCCTATGTGTTGCCACTCGACGCATACAATGAAAATCCCCAAATCCGAACTGGGTGGAGCCCCTGCTCCCGACACATGGTTTTTCCTATGTGTTGCCACCCGACGCATACACTGAAAATCCCCAATTCCCAACTGGGTGGAGCCCCTGCTCCCGACACATGGTTTTTTCTATGTGTTGCCACCCGACGCATACACTGAAAATCCCCAAATCCCAACTGGGTGGAGCCCCTGCTCCCGACACATGGTTATTCCTATGTTTTGCCACCCGACGCATACACTGAAAATCCCAAAATCCCCCCTGGGTGGAGCCCCTGCTCCCGACACATGGTTTTTCCTATGTGTTGCCACCCGACGCATAAACTGAAAATCCCCAAATCCCACCTGGGTGGAGCCCCTGCTCCCGACACATGGTTTTTCCTGGGTGTTGCCACCCGACGCATAGACTGAAAATCCCCAAATCCCAACTCAGTGGAGCCCCGGCTCCCGACACATGGTTTTTCCTATGTGTTGCCACTCGAAGCATACACTGAAAATCCCCAAATCCCAACTGGGTGGAGCCCCTGCTCCCGACACATGGTTTTTCCTGGGTGTTGCCACCCGACGCATACTCTGAAAATTCCCAAATCCCAACTGGGTGGAGCACCGGCTCCCGAAACATGGTTTTTCCTATGTGTTGCCACCCGACGCATACACTGAAAATCCCCAAATCCCAACTGGGTGGAGCCCCTGCTCCCGACACATGGTTATTCCTATGTTTTGCCACCCGACGCATACACTGAAAATCCCAAAATCCCCCCTGGGTGGAGCCCCTGCTCCCGACACATGGTTTTTCCTATGTGTTGCCACCCGACGCATAAACTGAAAATCCCCAAATCCCACCTGGGTGGAGCCCCTGCTCCCGACACATTGTTTTTCCTGGGTGTTGCCACCCGACGCATAGACTGAAAATCCCCAAATCCCAACTCAGTGGAGCCCCGGCTCCCGACACATGGTTTTTCCTATGTGTTGCCACTCGAAGCATACACTGAAAATCCCCAAATCCCAACTGGGTGGAGCCCCTGCTCCCGACACATGGTTTTTCCTGGGTGTTGCCACCCGACGCATACTCTGAAAATTCCCAAATCCCAACTGGGTGGAGCACCGGCTCCCGAAACATGGTTTTTCCTATGTGTTGCCACTCGACGCATGCACTGAAAATCCCCAAATCCCAACTGGGTGGAGCCCCTGCTTCCGACACATGGTTTTTCCTGGGTGTTGCCACCCGACGCATAAACTGAAAATCCCCAAATCCCACCTGGGTGGAGCCCCTGCTCCCGACACATGGTTTTTCCTGGGTGTTGCCACCCGACGCATACACTGAAAATTCCCAAATCCCAACTGGGTGGAGCACCGGCTCCCGACACATGGTTTTTCCTATGTGTTGCCACTCGACGCATACACTGAAAATCCCCAAATCCCAACTGGGTGGAGCCCCGGCTCCCGACGCATGGTTTTTCCTATGTGTTGCCACTCGACGCATACACTGAAAATCCCCAAATCCCAACTGGGTGGAGCCCCTGCTACCGACACATGGTTTTTCCTGGGTGTTGCCACCCGACGCATACAATGCAAATCCCCAAATCCCAACTGGGTGGAGCCCCTGCTCCCGACACATGGTTTTTCCTGGGTGTTGCCACCCGACGCATACACTGAAAATCCCCAAATCCCACCTGGGTGGAACCCCGGCTCCCGACACATGGTTTTTCCTATGTCTTGCCACCGGACGCATACACTGAAAATCCCCAAATCCCAACTGGGTGGAGACCCGGCTCTCGACACATGGTTTTTCCTGGGTGTTGCCACCCGACACATACACTGAAAATCCCCAAATCCCACCTGGGTGGAACCCCGGGTTCCGACACATGGTTTTTCCTATGTCTTGCCACCGGACGCATACACTGAAAATAACCAAATCCCAACTGGGTGGAGCCCCGGCTCTCGACACACGGTTTTTCCTGGGTGTTGCCACCCGACGCTTACACTGAAAATCCCCAAATCCCACCTGGGTGGAGCCCCGGCTCCCGACACATGGTTTTTCCTATGTGTTGCCACTCGTCGCATACACTGAAAATCCCCAAATCCCAACTGGGTGGAGCCCGTGCTCCCGACACATGGTTTTTCCTGGGTGTTGTCACCCGACGCATACACTGAAAATCCCCAAATCCCAACTGTCCGGAGCCCCTGCTCCCGACACATGATTTTTCCTGGGTGTTGCCACCCGACGCATACACTGCAAATCCCCAAATCCCAACTGAGTGGAGCCCCTGCTCCCGACACATGGTTTTTCCTGGGTGTTGCCACCCGACGCATAAACTGAAAATCCCCAAATCCCACCTGGGTGGAGCCCCTGCTCCCGACACATGGATTTTCCTGGGTGTTGGCACCCGACGCATACACTGAAAATCCCCAAATTCCAACTGGGTGGAGCCCCTGCTCCCGACACATGGTTTTTCCTATGTGTTGCCACCCGACGCATAAACTGAAAATCCCCAAATCCCACCTGGGTGGAGCCCCTGCTCCCGACACATTGTTTTTCCTGGGTGTTGCCACCCGACGAATAGACTGAAAATCCCTAAATACCAACTGAGTGGAGCCCCGGCTCCCGACACATGGTTTTTCCTATGTGTTGCCACTCGAAGCATACACTGAAAATCCCCAAATCCCAACTGGGTGGAGCCCCTGCTCCCGACACATGGTTTTTCCTGGGTGTTGCCACCCGACGCATACTCTGAAAATTCCCAAATCCCAACTGGGTGGAGCACCGGCTCCCGAAACATGGTTTTTCCTATGTGTTGCCACTCGACGCATACACTGAAAATCCCCAAATCCCAACTGGGTGGAGCCCCTGCTACCGACACATGGTTTTTCCTGGGTGTTGCCACCCGACGCATAAACTGAAAATCCCCAAATCCCACCTGGGTGGAGCCCCTGCTCCCGACACATGGTTTTTCCTGGGTGTTGCCACCCGACGCATACACTGAAAATTCCCAAATCCCAACTGGGTGGAGCACCGGCTCCCGACACATGGTTTTTCCTATGTGTTGCCACCCGACGCATACACTGAAAATCCCAAAATCCCCCCTGGGTGGAGCCCCTGCTCCCGACACATGGTTTTTCCTATGTGTTGCCACCCGACGCATAAACTGAAAATCCCCAAATCCCACCTGGGTGGAGCCCCTGCTCCCGACACATTGTTTTTCCTGGGTGTTGCCACCCGACGCATAGACTGAAAATCCCCAAATCCCAACTGAGTGGAGCCCCGGCTCCCGACACATGGTTTTTCCTATGTGTTGCCACTCGACGCATGCACTGAAAATCCCCAAATCCCAACTGGGTGGAGCCCCTGCTCCCGACACATGGTTTTTCCTGGGTGTTGCCACCCGACGCATAAACTGAAAATCCCCAAATCCCACCTGGGTGGAGCCCCTGCTCCCGACACATGGTTTTTCCTGGGTGTTGCCACCCGACGCATACACTGAAAATTCCCAAATCCCAACTGGGTGGAGCACCGGCTCCCGACACATGGTTTTTCCTATGTGTTGCCACTCGACGCATACACTGAAAATCCCCAAATCCCAACTGGGTGGAGCCCCGGCTCCCGACGCATGGTTTTTCCTATGTGTTGCCACTCGACGCATACACTGAAAATCCCCAAATCCCAACTGGGTGGAGCCCCTGCTCCCGACACATGGTTTTTCCTATGTGTTGCCACCCGACGCAGACACTGAAAATCCCCAATTCCCAACTGGGTGGAGCCCCTGCTCCCGACACATGGTTTTTTCTATGTGTTGCCACCCGACGCATACACTGAAAATCCCCAAATCCCAACTGGGTGGAGCCCCTGCTCCCGACACATGGTTATTCCTATGTTTTGCCACCCGACGCATACACTGAAAATCCCAAAATCCCCCCTGGGTGGAGCCCCTGCTCCCGACACATGGTTTTTCCTATGTGTTGCCACCCGACGCATAAACTGAAAATCCCCAAATCCCACCTGGGTGGAGCCCCTGCTCCCGACACATTGTTTTTCCTGGGTGTTGCCACCCGACGCATAGACTGAAAATCCCCAAATCCCAACTGAGTGGAGCCCCGGCTCCCGACACATGGTTTTTCCTATGTGTTGCCACTCGACGCATGCACTGAAAATCCCCAAATCCCAACTGGGTGGAGCCCCTGCTCCCGACACATGGTTTTTCCTGGGTGTTGCCACCCGACGCATAAACTGAAAATTCCCAAATCCCAACTGGGTGGAGCACCGGCTCCCGACACATGGTTTTTCCTATGTGTTGCCACTCGACGCATACACTGAAAATCCCCAAATCCCAACTGGGTGGAGCCCCGGCTCCCGACGCATGGTTTTTCCTATGTGTTGCCACTCGACGCATACACTGAAAATCCCCAAATCCCAACTGGGTGGAGCCCCTGCTACCGACACATGGTTTTTCCTGGGTGTTGCCACCCGACGCATAGAATGCAAATCCCCAAATCCCAACTGGGTGGAGCCCCTGCTCCCGACACATGGTTTTTCCTGGGTGTTGCCACCCGACGCATACACTGAAAATCCCCAAATCCCACCTGGGTGGAACCCCGGCTCCCGACACATGGTTTTTCCTATGTCTTGCCACCGGACGCATACACTGAAAATCCCCAAATCCCAACTGGGTGGAGCCCCGGCTCTCGACACATGGTTTTTCCTGGGTGTTGCCACCCGACGCATACACTGAAAATCCCCAAATCCCACCTGGGTGGAAAATCGGGTTCCGACACATGGTTTTTCCTATGTCTTGCCACCGGACGCATACACTGAAAATAACCAAATCCCAACTGGGTGGAGCCCCGGCTCTCGACACACGGTTTTTCCTGGGTGTTGCCACCCGACGCATACACTGAAAATCCCCAAATCCCACCTGGGTGGAGCCCCGGCTCCCGACACATGGTTTTTCCTATGTGTTGCCACTCGTCGCATACACTGAAAATCCCCAAATCCCAACTGGGTGGAGCCCGTGCTCCCGACACATGGTTTTTCCTGGGTGTTGTCACCCGACGCATACACTGAAAATCCCCAAATCCCAACTGTCTGGAGCCCCTGCTCCCGACACATGATTTTTCCTGGGTGTTGCCACCCGACGCATACACTGCAAATCCCCAAATCCCAACTGAGTGGAGCCCCTGCTCCCGACACATGGTTTTTCCTGGGTGTTGCCACCCGACGCATAAACTGAAAATCCCCAAATCCCACCTGGGTGGAGCCCCTGCTCCCGACACATGGATTTTCCTGGGTGTTGGCACCCGACGCATACACTGAAAATCCCCAAATCCCAACTGGTTGGAGCCCCTGCTCCCGACAAATGGTTTCTCCTGGGTGTTGCCACCCGACGCATATACTGAAAATCCCCAAATCCCAACTGGGTGCAGCCCTTGATCTCGACGCATGGTTTTTCCTATGTGTTGCCACCCGACACATACACTGAAAATCCCTAAATCCCAACTGGGTGGAGCCCCGGCTCCCGACACATGGTTTTTCCTATGTGTTGCCACCCGACGCATACACTGAAAATCCCCAAATCCCAACTGGGTGGAGCCCCGGCTCCCGACACACAGTTTTTCCTATGTGTTGCCACCCGACGCATACACTGAAAATCCCCAAATCCCAACTGGGTGGAGCCCCTGCTCCCGACACATGGTTTTTCCTATGTGTTGCCACTCGACGCATACAATGAAAATCCCCAAATCCCAACTGGGTGGAGCCCCTGCTCCCGACACATGGATTTTCCTATGTGTTGCCACCCGACGCAAACACTGAAAATCCCCAAATCCCAACTGGGTGGAGCCCCGGCTCCCGACACATGGTTATTCCTATGTGTTGCCACTCGACGCATACACTGAAAATCCCCAAATCCCAACTGGGTGGAGCCCCTGCTCCCGACACATGGTTTTTCCTATGTGTTGCCACCCGACGCATACACTGAAAATCCCCAAATCCCAACTGGGTGGAGCCCCGGCTCCCGACACATGGTTTTTCCTATGTGTTGCCACTCGACGCATACAATGAAAATCCCCAAATCCCAACTGGGTGGAGCCCCTGCTCCCGTTGCCACCCGACGCATACACTGAAAATCCCCAATTCCCAACTGGGTGGAGCCCCTGCTCCCGACACATGGTTTTTTCTATGTGTTGCCACCCGACGCATACACTGAAAATCCCAAAATCCCCCCTGGGTGGAGCCCCTGCTCCCGACACATGGTTTTTCCTATGTGTTGCCATCCGACGCATAAACTGAAAATCCCCAAATCCCACCTGGGTGGAGCCCCTGCTCCCGACACATGGTTTTTCCTGGGTGTTGCCACTCGAAGCATACACTGAAAATCCCCAAATCCCAACTGGGTGGAGCCCTTGCTCCCGACACATGGTTTTTCCTATGTGTTGCCACTCGAAGCATACACTGAAAATCCCCAAATCCCAACTGGGTGGAGCCCCTGCTCCCGACACATGGTTTTTCCTGGGTGTTGCCACCCGACGCATACTCTGAAAATTCCCAAATCCCAACTGGGTGGAGCACCGGCTCCCGACACATGGTTTTTCCTATGTGTTGCCACCCGACGCATAACTGAAAATCCCCAAATCCCAACTGGGTGGAGCCCCGGCTCCCGACGCATGGTTTTTCCTATGTGTTGCCACTCGACGCATACAATGAAAATCCCCAAATCCCAACTGGGTGGAGCCCCTGCTCCCGTTGCCACCCGACGCATACACTGAAAATCCCCAATTCCCAACTGGGTGGAGCCCCTGCTCCCGACACATGGTTTTTTCTATGTGTTGCCACCCGACGCATACACTGAAAATCCCCAAATCCCAACTGGGTGGAGCCCCTGCTCCCTACACATGGTTATTCCTATGTTTTGCCACCCGACGCATACACTGAAAATCCCAAAATCCCCCCTGGGTGGAGCCCCTGCTCCCGACACATGGTTTTTCCTATGTGTTGTCATCCGACGCATAAACTGAAAATCCCCAAATCCCACCTGGGTGGAGCCCCTGCTCCCGACACATGGTTTTTCCTGGGTGTTGCCACTCGAAGCATACACTGAAAATCCCCAAATCCCAACTGAGTGGAGCCCCGGCTCCCGACACATGGTTTTTCCTATGTGTTGCCACTCGAAGCATACACTGAAAATCCCCAAATCCCAACTGGGTGGAGCCCCTGCTCCCGACACATGGTTACTCCTGGGTGTTGCCACCCGACGCATACTCTGAAAATTCCCAAATCCCAACTGGGTGGAGCACCGGCTCCCGACACATGGTTTTTCCTATGTGTTGCCACTCGACGCATACACTGAAAATCCCCAAATCCCAACTGGGTGGAGCCCCTGCTCCCGACACATGGTTTTTCCTGGGTGTTGCCACCCGACGCATAACTGAAAATCCCCAAATCCCAACTGGGTGGAGCCCCGGCTCCCGACGCATGGTTTTTCCTATGTGTTGCCACTCGACGCATACACTGAAAATCCCCAAATCCCAACTGGGTGGAGCCCCGGCTCCCGACACATGGTTTTTCCTATGTGTTGCCACTCGACGCATACACTGAAAATCCCCAAATCCCAACTGGGTGGAGCCCCTGCTCCCGACACATGGTTTTTCCTGGGTGTTGCCACCCGACGCATAAACTGAAAATCCCCAAATCCCAACTGGGTGGAGCCCCGGCTCCCAACGCATGGTTTTTCCTATGTGTTGACACTCGACGCATACACTGAAAATCCCCAAATCCCAACTGGGTGGAGCCCCTGCTCCCGACACATGATTTTTCCTGGGTGTTGTCACCCGACGCATACACTGAAAATCCCCAAATCCCAACTGGGTGGATCCCCTGCTCCCGACACATGGTTTTTCCTGGGTGTTGCCACCCGACGCATAAACTGAAAATCCCCAAATCCCACCTGGGTGGAACCCCGGGTTCCGCGACACATGGTTTTTCCTCTGTCTTGCCACCGGACGCATACCCTGAAAATAACCAAATCCCAACTGGGTGGAGTCCCGGCTCTCGACACATGGTTTTTCCTGGGTGTTGCCACCCGACGCATACACTGAAAATCCCCAAATCCCACCTGGGTGGAGCCCCGGCTCCCGACACATGGTTTTTCCTATGTGTTGCCACTCGTCGCATACACTGAAAATCCCCAAATCCCAACTGGGTGGAGCCCCTGCTCCCGACGCATGGTTTTTCCTATGTGTTGCCACTCGACGCATACACTGAAAATCCCCAAATCCCAACTGGGTGGAGCCCCTGCTACCGACACATGGTTTTTCCTATGTGTTGCCACTCGACGCATACACTGAAAATCCCCAAATCCCAACTGGGTGGAGCCCCTGCTACCGACACATGGTTTTTCCTGGGTGTTGCCACCCGACGCATACAATGCAAATCCCAAATCCCAACTGGGTGGAGCCCCTGCTCCCGACACATGGTTTTTCCTGGGTGTTGCCACCCGACGCATACACTGAAAATCCCCAAATCCCACCTGGGTGGAACCCCGGCTCCCGACACATGGTTTTTCCTATGTCTTGCCACCGGACGCATACACTGAAAATCCCCAAATCCCAACTGGGTGGAGCCCCGGCTCTCGACACATGGTTTTTCCTGGGTATTGCCACCCGACGCATACACTGAAAATCCCCAAATCCCACCTGGGTGGAACCCCGGGTTCCGACACATGGTTTTTCCTATGTGTTGCCACCCGACGCATACACTGAAAATCCCCAAATCCCAACTGGGTGGAGCCCCTGCTCCCGACACATGGGTTTTCTTGGGTTTTGCCACCCGACGCATACTCTGAAAATCCCCAAATCCCACCTGGGTGGAACCCCGGCTCCCGACACATGGTTTTTAATATGTGTTGCCACTCGCCCACTAAGCTCAATCGACCTTTGATTGGCTCAACTGCCCGCCCACTAAGCTCAATCGACCATTGACTGGTTCAAATGAGCGCCCACTAAGCTCAACCGACCATTGATTCGCTCAACTGCCCGCCCACTAAGCTCAACCGACCATTGATTGGCTCAACTGCTTGCCCACTAAGCTTAACCGACCATTGATTGGCTCAACTGCCTGCCCACTAAGCTCAACCAACCTTGGATTGGCGCAACTGCACGCCCACTAAGCTCAATCGACCTTGGATTAGCTCAACTGCCCGCCCACTAAGCTCAACCGACCATTGATTTGCTCAACTGACCGCCCACTAAGCTCAACCGACCTTTGATTGGCTGAACTGACCCCCCACTAAGCTCAACCGACCACTGATTGGCACAACTGACCGCCCACTAAGCTCAACGGACCATTGATTTGCTCAACTGACCGCCCACTAAGCTCAAACGACCATTGTTATGCTCAACTGCCCGCCCACTAAGCTCAACCGACCATTGATTGGCTCCACTGACCGCCCACTAAGCTCAACCGACCACTGATTGGCTCAACTGCCCGCTCACTAAGCTCAACCGACCATTGATTGGCTCTATTGACCGCCCACTAAGCTCAACCGACCTTTGATTGGCTCAACTGATCGCCCACTAAGCTCAACCGACCTTTGATTGCCTCAACTGCCCGCCCACTAAGCCGGCCTTTGTGTGGCTCAACTGCCTGCCCATTAAGCTTAACCGACCTTTGATTGGCCCAACTGCCCACCCACTAAGCTCACCCGACCTTTGATTGGCTCAACTGCCCGCCCACTAAGCTCAACCGACTATTGATTGGCTCAAATGACCGACCATTAAGTTTAACCGACCATTCATTATTTCAACTACCCGACCACTAACCTCAACCGACCATTGATTGGCTCAACAGCCCGCCCACTAAGCTCAACAGACCATTGATTGGCTCAACTGCCCGCCCACTAGGCTCAAACGACCATTGATTGGCTCCACTGACTGCCCACTGAGCTCAACCGACCATTGATTGGCTCAACTGCCCGCCCACTCAGCTCAACCGACCATTGATTGGCTCAACTGACCGCCCATTAAGCTCAACCGACTATTGATTGGCTCAACTGCCCGCCCACTAAGTCCAACCGACCATTGATTGGCTCAACTGCCTGCCCAATAAGATCAACCGACCATGGATTGGCTCAACTGCCCGCCCACTAAGCTCAATCGACCAGTGACTGGCTCAACTGCCCGCCCACTAAGCTCAAACGACCATTGATTGACTCAACTGCCCGCCCACTTAGCTCAACCGACCTTTGATTGGCTCAACTGACCGACCATTATGTTTAACTGACCATTCATTATTTCAACTACCCGACCACTAAGCTTAACCGACTATTGATTGGCTCAACAGCCCGCCCACTAAGATCAACCGACCATTGATTGGCTACACTGCCCGCCCACTAAGCTCAACCGACCATTGATTGGCTCAACTGACCGCCCAGTAAGCCAACCGACTTTTGATTGGCTCAACTGTCCGCCCACTAATTTCAACCGACCTTTGATTGGCTGAACTGACCGCCCACTAAGCTCAACCGACCATTGATTGGCACAACTGACCGCCTACTAAGCTCAACCGACCACTGATTGGCTCAACTGCCCGCTCACTAAGCTCAACCGACCATTGATTGGCTCCATTGACCGTCCACTGACCTCAACCGACCTTTGATTGGCTCAACTGCCCGCCCACTAAGCTCAATCGACCTTTGATTGGCTCAACTGCCCGCCCACTAAGCTCAATCGACCATTGACTGGTTCAACTGAGCGCCCACTAAGCTCAAAAGACCATTGATTGGCTCAACTGCCCGCCCACTAAGCTCAACCGACCATTGATTGGCTCAACTGCCCGCCCACTAAGCTTAACCGACCATTGATTGGCTCAACTGCCCGCCCACTAAGCTCAACCAACCTTGGATTGGCTCAACTGCACGCCCACTAAGCTCAATCGACCTTGGATTAGCTCAACTGCCCGCCCACTAAGCTCAACCGACCATTGATTTGCTCAACTGTCCGCCCACTAAGCTCAACCGACCTTTGATTGGCTGAACTGACCGCCCATTAAGCTCAACCGACCACTGATTGGCACAACTGACCGCCCACTAAGCTCAACGGACCATTGATTTGCTCAACTGACCGCCCACTAAGCTCAAACGACCATTATTATGCTCAACTGCCCGCCCACTAAGCTCAACCGACCATTGATTGGCTCCACTGACCGCCCACTAAGCTCAACCGACCACTAATTGGCTCAACTGCCCGCTCACTAAGCTCAACCGACCATTGATTGGCTCTATTGACCGCCCACTAAGCTCAACCGACCTTTGATTGGCTCAACTGCCCGCCCACTAAGCTCAACCGACCTTTGATTGCCTCAACTGCCCGCCCACTAAGCCGGCCTTTGTGTGGCTCAACTGCCTGCCCATTAAGCTCAACCGACCTTTGATTGGCTCAACTGCCCGCCCACTAAGCTCAACCGACTATTGATTGGCTCAAATGACCGACCATTAAGTTTAACCGACCATTCATTATTTCAACTACCCGACCACTAACCTCAACCGACCATTGATTGGCTCAACAGCCCGCCCACTAAGCTCAACAGACCATTGATTGGCTCAACTGCCCGCCCACTAGGCTCAAACGACCATTGATTGGCTCCACTGACCGCCCACTGAGCTCAACCGACCATTGATTGGCTCAACTGCTCGCCCACTAAGCTCAACCGACCATTGATTGGCTCAACTGACCGCCCATTAAGCTCAACCGACTATTGATTGGCTCAACTACCCGCCCACTAAGCTCAACCGACCATTGATTGGCTCAACAGCCAGCCCATTAAGCTAAACCGACTATTGATTGGATTAACTGTCCGCCAACTAATTTCAATAGACCATTGATTGGCTCAACTGCCCGTCCACGAAACTCAACCGACCATTGACTGGCTCAACTGACAGCCCACTTAGCCAACCGTTTTTTGATTGGCTCAACTGCCCGCCCACTAAGCTCAACCGACCTTTGATTGGCTGAACTGACCGCCCACTAAGCTCAACCGACCATTGATTGGCACAACTGACCGCCCACTAAGCTCAACCGACCATTGATTGGCACAACTGACAGCCCACTAAGCTCAACCGACTATTGATTTGCTCAACTGACCGCCCACTAAGCTCAACCGACCATTGTTATGCTAAACTGCCCGCCCACTAAGCTCAACCGACCATTGATTGGCTCCATTGACCGCCCACTAAGCTCAACCGACCTTTGATTGGCTCAACTGCCCGCCCACTAAACCAACCGACTTTTGATTGGCTCAACTGCCCGCCCACTAAGCTCAACCGACCTTTGTTTGGCTCAACTGCCTGCCCACTAAGCTCAACCGACCTTTGATTGGCTCAACTGCCCGCCCACTAAGCTCACCCGACCTTTGATTGGCTCAACTGCCCGACCACTAAGCTCAACCGACTATTGATTGGCTCAACTGACCGCCCAATAAGCTCAACCGACCATTCATTATTTCAACTACCCGACCACTAAGCTCAACCGACCATTGATTGGCTCAACAGCCCGCCCACTTAGCACAATAGACCATTGATTGGCGCAACTGCCCGCCCACTAAGCTCAATCGACCATTGATTGGCTCAACAGCCCGCCCACTAGGCTCAACAGACCAATGATTGACTCAACTGCCTGCCCACTAAGATCAACCGACCATTGATTGACTCAACTGCCCGCCCACTAAGCTCAACCGACCATTGATTGGCTCAACTGCCCGCCCACTAAGCTCAACCGAACATTGATTGGCTCAACTGACCGCCCACTAAGCTCAACCGACAATTGTATGCTCAACTGCCCACCCACTATGCTCAACCGACCATTGATTGGCTCCACTGACCGCCCACTAAGCTCAACCGACCATTGATTGGCTCAACTGCCCGCCCACTAAGCTCAACCGACTATTGATTGGCTCAACTGCCCGCCCACTAAGCCCAACCGACCATTGATATGCTCAACTGCCTGTCCAATAAGATCAACCGACCATGGATTGGCTCAACTGCCCGCCCACTAAGCTCAATCGACCAATGACTGGCTCAACTGCCCGCCCACTAAGCTCAACCGACCATTGATTGGCTCAACTGCCCGCCCACTAATCTCAACCGACCATTGATTGGCTCAACTGCCCGCCCACTAAGCTCAACCGACCATTGATTGACTCAACTGCCCGCCCACTAATCTGAACGGACCATTGATTGACACAACTGCCCGCCCACTTAGCTCAACCGACCTTTGATTGGATCAACTGCCTGCCCAATAAGATCAACCGACCATGGATTCGCTCAACTGCCCGCCCACTAAGCTCAATCGACCAATGACTGGCTCAACTGCAGCCCACTAAGCTCAACCGACCATTGATTGGCTCAACTGCCCGCCCACTAAGCTCAACCGACCATTGATTGACTCAACTGCCCGCCCACTAATCTGAACGGACCATTGATTGGCTCAACTGCCCACCCACTAAGCCCAGCCGACCTTTGATTGGATCAACTGCCTGCCCAATAAGATCAACCGACCATGGATTGGCTCAACTGTCCGCCCACTAAGCTCAGTCGACCAATGACTGGCTCAACTGCCCGCCCACTAAGCTCAACCGACCATTGATTGGCTCAACTGCCCGCCCACTAAGCCCAACCGACCATTTATTGGCTCAAATGCCTGCCCAATAAGATCAACCGACCATGGATTTGCTCAACTGACCGCCCACTAAGATCAACCGACCATTGTTATGCTCAACTGCCCGCCCACTAAGCTCAACCGACCATTGATTGGCTCCACTGACCGCCCACTAAGCTCAACCGACCACTGATTGGCTCAACTGCCCGCTCACTAAGCTCAACCGACCATTGATTGGCTCCATTGACCGCCCACTAAACTCAACCGACCATTGATCGACTCAACTGCCCGCCCACTAAGCTCAACCGACCATTGATTGGCTCAACTGCCCGCCCACTAAGCCCAACCGACCATTGATTGGCTAAACTGCCTGCCCAATAAGATCAACCGACCATGGATTGGCTCAACTGCCCGCCCACTAAGCTCAATCGACCAATGACTGGCTCAACTGACCGCCCACTAAGCTCAACGGACCATTGATTTGCTCAACTGACCGCCCACTAAGCTCAACCGACCACTGATTGTCTCAACTGCCCGCTCACTAAGCTCAACCGACCATTGATTGGCTCTATTGACCGCCCACTAAGCTCAACCGACCTTTGATTGGCTCAACTGCCCGCCCACTAAGCTCAACCGACCTTTGTTTGCCTCAACTGCCCGCCCACTAAGCCGGCCTTTGTGTGGCTCAACTGCCTGCCCTTTAAGCTCAACCGACCTTTGATTGGCCCAACTGCCCGCCCACTAAGCTCACCCGACCTTTGATTGGCTCAACTGCCTGCCCACTAAGCTCAACCGACTATTGATTGGCTCAAATGACCGACCACTAAGTTTAACCGACCATTCATTATTTCAACTACCCGACCACTAACCTCAACCGACCATTGATTGGCTCAACAGCCCGCCCACTAAGCTCAACAGACCATTGATTGGCTCAACTGCCCGCCCACTAAGCTCAACCGACCTTTGATTGGCTGAACTGACCGCCCACTAAGCTCAACCGACCATTGATTGGCACAACTGACCGCCCACTAAGCTCAACCGACCATTGATTTGCTCAACTGACCGCCCACTAAGCTCAACCGGCCATTGTTATGCTAAACTGCCCGCCCACTAAGCTCAACCGACCATTGATTGGCTCCATTGATCGCTCACTAAGCTCAACCGACCATTGATTGGCACAACTGACCGCCCACTAAGCTCAACCGACTATTGATAGGCTCAACTGACAGCCCGCTAAGCCAACCGACCTTTGATTGGCTGAACTGACCGCCCACTAAGCTCAACCGACCATTGATTGGCACAACTGACCGCCCACTAAGCTCAACCGACTATTGATTGGCTCAACTGACAGCCCACTAAGCCAGCCGACTTTTGATTGGCTCAACTGCCCGCCCACTAAGCTCAACCGACCTTTGATTGGCTGAACTGACCGTCCACTAAGCTCAACCGACCATTGATTGGCACAATTGACCGCCCAGTAAGCCAACCGACTTTTGATTGGCTCAACTGTCCGCCCACTAATTTCAACCGACCTTTGATTGGCTGAACTGACCGCCCACTAAGCTCAACCGACCATTGATTGGCACAACTGACCGCCTACTAAGCTCAACCGACCATTGATTGGCACAATTGACCGCCCAGTAAGCCAACCGACTTTTGATTGGCTCAACTGTCCGCCCACTAATTTCAACCGACCTTTGATTGGCTGAACTGACCGCCCACTAAGCTCAACCGACTATTGATTTGCTCAACTGACCGCCCACTAAGCTCAACCGACCATTGTTATGCTAAACTGCCCGCCCACTAAGCTCAACCGACCATTGATTGGCTCCATTGACCGCCCACTAAGCTCAACCGACCTTTGATTGGCTCAACTGCCCGCCCACTAAACCAACCGACTTTTGATTGGCTCAACTGCCCGCCCACTAAGCTCAACCGACCTTTGTTTGGCTCAACTGCCTGCCCACTAAGCTCAACCGACCTTTGATTGGCTCAACTGCCCGCCCACTAAGCTCACCCGACCTTTGATTGGCTCAACTGCCCGACCACTAAGCTCAACCGACTATTGATTGGCTCAACTGACCGCCCAATAAGCTCAACCGACCATTCATTATTTCAACTACCCGACCACTAAGCTCAACCGACCATTGATTGGCTCAACAGCCCGCCCACTTAGCACAATAGACCATTGATTGGCGCAACTGCCCGCCCACTAAGCTCAATCGACCATTGATTGGCTCAACAGCCCGCCCACTAGGCTCAACAGACCAATGATTGACTCAACTGCCTGCCCACTAAGATCAACCGACCATTGATTGACTCAACTGCCCGCCCACTAAGCTCAACCGACCATTGATTGGCTCAACTGCCCGCCCACTAAGCTCAACCGAACATTGATTGGCTCAACTGACCGCCCACTAAGCTCAACCGACAATTGTATGCTCAACTGCCCACCCACTATGCTCAACCGACCATTGATTGGCTCCACTGACCGCCCACTAAGCTCAACCGACCATTGATTGGCTCAACTGCCCGCCCACTAAGCTCAACCGACTATTGATTGGCTCAACTGCCCGCCCACTAAGCCCAACCGACCATTGATATGCTCAACTGCCTGTCCAATAAGATCAACCGACCATGGATTGGCTCAACTGCCCGCCCACTAAGCTCAATCGACCAATGACTGGCTCAACTGCCCGCCCACTAAGCTCAACCGACCATTGATTGGCTCAACTGCCCGCCCACTAATCTCAACCGACCATTGATTGGCTCAACTGCCCGCCCACTAAGCTCAACCGACCATTGATTGACTCAACTGCCCGCCCACTAATCTGAACGGACCATTGATTGACACAACTGCCCGCCCACTTAGCTCAACCGACCTTTGATTGGATCAACTGCCTGCCCAATAAGATCAACCGACCATGGATTCGCTCAACTGCCCGCCCACTAAGCTCAATCGACCAATGACTGGCTCAACTGCAGCCCACTAAGCTCAACCGACCATTGATTGGCTCAACTGCCCGCCCACTAAGCTCAACCGACCATTGATTGACTCAACTGCCCGCCCACTAATCTGAACGGACCATTGATTGGCTCAACTGCCCACCCACTAAGCCCAGCCGACCTTTGATTGGATCAACTGCCTGCCCAATAAGATCAACCGACCATGGATTGGCTCAACTGTCCGCCCACTAAGCTCAGTCGACCAATGACTGGCTCAACTGCCCGCCCACTAAGCTCAACCGACCATTGATTGGCTCAACTGCCCGCCCACTAAGCTCAACCGACCATTGATTGGCTCAACTGCCCGCCCACTAAGCCCAACCGACCATTTATTGGCTCAAATGCCTGCCCAATAAGATCAACCGACCATGGATTTGCTCAACTGACCGCCCACTAAGATCAACCGACCATTGTTATGCTCAACTGCCCGCCCACTAAGCTCAACCGACCATTGATTGGCTCCACTGACCGCCCACTAAGCTCAACCGACCACTGATTGGCTCAACTGCCCGCTCACTAAGCTCAACCGACCATTGATTGGCTCCATTGACCGCCCACTAAACTCAACCGACCATTGATCGACTCAACTGCCCGCCCACTAAGCTCAACCGACCATTGATTGGCTCAACTGCCCGCCCACTAAGCCCAACCGACCATTGATTGGCTAAACTGCCTGCCCAATAAGATCAACCGACCATGGATTGGCTCAACTGCCCGCCCACTAAGCTCAATCGACCAATGACTGGCTCAACTGACCGCCCACTAAGCTCAACGGACCATTGATTTGCTCAACTGACCGCCCACTAAGCTCAACCGACCACTGATTGTCTCAACTGCCCGCTCACTAAGCTCAACCGACCATTGATTGGCTCTATTGACCGCCCACTAAGCTCAACCGACCTTTGATTGGCTCAACTGCCCGCCCACTAAGCTCAACCGACCTTTGTTTGCCTCAACTGCCCGCCCACTAAGCCGGCCTTTGTGTGGCTCAACTGCCTGCCCTTTAAGCTCAACCGACCTTTGATTGGCCCAACTGCCCGCCCACTAAGCTCACCCGACCTTTGATTGGCTCAACTGCCTGCCCACTAAGCTCAACCGACTATTGATTGGCTCAAATGACCGACCACTAAGTTTAACCGACCATTCATTATTTCAACTACCCGACCACTAACCTCAACCGACCATTGATTGGCTCAACAGCCCGCCCACTAAGCTCAACAGACCATTGATTGGCTCAACTGCCCGCCCACTAAGCTCAACCGACCTTTGATTGGCTGAACTGACCGCCCACTAAGCTCAACCGACCATTGATTGGCACAACTGACCGCCCACTAAGCTCAACCGACCGTTGATTTGCTCAACTGACCGCCCACTAAGCTCAACCGGCCATTGTTATGCTAAACTGCCCGCCCACTAAGCTCAACCGACCATTGATTGGCTTCATTGATCGCTCACTAAGCTCAACCGACCATTGATTGGCACAACTGACCGCCCACTAAGCTCAACCGACTATTGATTGGCTCAACTGACAGCCCGCTAAGCCAACCGACCTTTGATTGGCTGAACTGACCGCCCACTAAGCTCAACCGACCATTGATTGGCACAACTGACCGCCCACTAAGCTCAACCGACTATTGATTGGCTCAACTGACAGCCCACTAAGCCAGCCGACTTTTGATTGGCTCAACTGCACGCCCACTAAGCTCAACCGACCTTTGATTGGCTGAACTGACCGTCCACTAAGCTCAACCGACCATTGATTGGCACAATTGACCGCCCACTAAGCTCAACCGACTACTGATTTGCTCAACTGACCGCCCACTAAGCTCAACCGACCATTGTTATGCTAAACTGCCCGCCCTCTAAGCTCAACCGACCATTGATTGGCTCCATTGACCGCCCACTAAGTTCAACCGACATTTGATTGGCTCAACTGCCCGCCCACTAAGCTCAACCCAGCTTTGATTGGCTCAACTGCCCGGCCACTAAGCTCAACCGGCCTTTGTTTGGCTCAACTGCCTGCCCACTAAGCTCAACCGACCTTTGATTGGCTAACTGCCCGCCCACTAAGCTCACCCGACCTTTGATTGGCTCAACTGCCCGACCACTAAGCTCAACAGACTATTGATTGGCTCAACTGACCGCCCAATAAGCTCAACCGACCATTCATTATTTCAACTACCCGACCACTAAGCTCAACCGACCATTGATTGGCTCAACAGCCCGCCCACTAAGCTCAATAGACCATTGATTGGCGCAACTGCCCGCCCACTAAGCTCAAAGACCATTGATTGGCTCCACTGACCGCCCACTAAGCTCAACCAACCAATGATTGGCTCAACTGCCCGCCCACTAAGCTCGACCGACCATTGATTGGCTCAACTGACCGCCCATTAAGCTTAACCGACCATTGATTGGCTCAACTGCCTGCCCACTACGATCAACCGACTATTGATTGGATCAACTGCCCGCCCACTAAGCTCAATCGACCATTGATTGGCTCAACAGCCCGCCCACTAAGCTCAACAGACCAATGATTGACTCAACTGCCTGCCCACTAAGATCAACCGACCATTGAAGCTCAACCGACCATTGATTGGCTCAACTGCCCGCCCACTAAGCTCAACCGAACATTGATTGGCTCAACTGACCGCCCACTAAGCTCAACCGACAATTGTATGCTCAACTGCCCACCCACTAAGCTCAACCGACCATTGATTGGCTCCACTGACCGCCCACTAAGCTCAACCGACCATTGATTGGCTCAACTGCCCGCCCACTAAGCTCAACCGACTATTGATTGGCTCAACTGCCCGCCCACTAAGCCCAACCGACCATTGATTGGCTCAACTGCCTGCCCAATAAGATCAACCGACCAAGGATTGGCTCAACTGCCCGCCCACTAAGCTCAACCGACCAATGACTGGCTCAACTGCCCGCCCACTAAGCTCAACCGAGAATTGATTGGCTCAACTGCCCGCCCACTAAGCTCAACCGAGAATTGATTGGCTCAACTGCCCGCCCACTAAGCTCAACCGACCATTGATTGACTCAACTGCCCGCCCACTAATCTGAACGGACCATTGATTGACTCAACTGCCCGCCCACTTAGCTCAACCGACCTTTGATTGGATCAACTGCCTGCCCAATAAGATCAACCGACCATGGATTGGCTCAACTGCCCGCCCACTAAGCTCAATCGACCAATGACTGGCTCAATTGCCCGACCACTAAGCTCAACCGACCATTGATTGGCTCTACTGCCCGCCCACTAAGCTCAACCGAACATTGATTGACTCAACTGCCCGCCCACTAATCTGAACGGACCATTGATTGGCTCAACTGCCCGCCCACTAAGCCCAACCGACATTTGATTGGATCAACTGCCTGCCCAATAAGATCAACCGACCATGGATTGGCTCAACTGCCCGCCCACTATGCTCAATCGACCAATAACTGGCTCAACTGCCCGCCTACTAACCTCAACCGACCATTGATTGGCTCAACTGCCCGCCCACTAAGTCCAACCGACCATTGATTGGCTCAACTGCCTGCCCAAAAAGATCAACCTACCATGGATTGGCTCAACTGCCCGCCCACTAAGCTCAATCGACCAATGATTTGCTCAACTGACCGCCCACTAAGCTCAACCGACCATTGTTATGCTAAACTGCCCGCCCACTAAGCTCAACCGACCATTGATTGGCTCTACTGCCCGCCCACTAAGCTCAACCGAACATTGATTGACTCAACTGCCCGCCCACTAATCTGAACGGACCATTGATTGGCTCAACTGCCCGCCCACTAAGCCCAACCGACATTTGATTGGATCAACTGCCTGCCCAATAAGATCAACCGACCATGGATTGGCTCAACTGCCCGCCCACTATGCTCAATCGACCAATAACTGGCTCAACTGCCCGCCTACTAACCTCAACCGACCATTGATTGGCTCAACTGCCCGCCCACTAAGTCCAACCGACCATTGATTGGCTCAACTGCCTGCCCAAAAAGATCAACCTACCATGGATTGGCTCAACTGCCCGCCCACTAAGCTCAACCGACCACTGATTGGCTCAACTGCCCGCTCACTAAGCTCAACCGACCATTGATTGGCTCCATTGACCGCCCACTAAACTCAACCGACCATTGATCGGCTCAACTGCCCGCCCACTAAGCTCAACCGACCATTGATTGGCTCAACTGCCTGCCCAATAAGATCAACCGACCATGGATTGGCTCAACTGCCCGCCCACTAAGCTCAATCGACCAATGACTGGCTCAACTGACCGCCCACTAAGCTCAACCGACCATTGATTGGCTCAACTGCCCGCCCACTAAGCTTAACCGACCATTGATTGGCTCAACTGCCCGCCCACTAAGCTCAACCGACCATTGATTGGCTCACCTGCCCGCCCACGAAGCTCAACCGACCTTTGATTGGCTGAACTGACCGCCCACTAAGCTCAACCGACCATTGATTGGCACAACTGACCGCCCACTAAGCTCAACCGACTATTGATTTGCTCAACTGACCGCCCACTAAGCTCAACCGACCATTGTTATGCTAAACTGCCCGCCCACTAAGCTCAACCGACCATTGATTGGCTCCATTGACCGCCCACTAAGCTCAACCGACCTTTGATTGGCTCAACTGCCCGCCCACTTAGCTCAACCGACCTTTGATTGGCTCAACTGCCCGCCCACTAAGCTCAACCGGCCTTTGTTTGGCTCAACTGCCTGCCCACTAAGCTCAACCGACCTTTGATTGGCTCAACTGCCCGCCCACTAAGCTCACCCAACCTTTGATTGGCTCAACTGCCCAACCACTAAGCTCAACCGACTATTGATTGGCTCAACTGCCCGCCCAATAAGCTCAACCGACCATTCATTATTTCAATTACCCGACCACTAAGCTCAACCGACCATTGATTGGCTCAACTGCCCGCCCACTAAGCTCAACCGACCATTGATTGACTCAACTGCCCGCCCACTAATCTGAACGGACCATTGATTGGCTCAACTGCCCGCCCATTAAGCTCAACAGACCATTGATTGGCTCAACTGCCCGCCCACTAAGCTCAACCGACATTTGATTGGCTTAACTGACCGCCCACTAAGCTCAACCGACCATTGATTGGCGCAACTGACCGCCCACTAAGCTCAACCGACCATTGATATGCTCAACTGCCCGCCCACTAAGCTCAACCGACCGTTGATTGACTCCATTGACCGCCCACTAAGCTCAACCGACCTTTGATTGGCTCAACTGCCCGCCCACTAAGCTCAACCGACCTTTGATTGGCTCAACTGCCCGCCCACTAAGCTCAACCGGCCTTTGTGTGGCTCAACTGCCTGCCATTAAGCTCAACCGACCATTGATTGGCTCTGCTGACCGCCCACTAAGCTCAACCGACCATTGATTGACTCAACTGCCCGCCCACTAAGCTCAACCGACCATTGATTGGCTCAACTGCCCGCCCACTAAGCCCAACCGACCATTGATTGGCTCAACTGCCTGCCCAATAAGCTCAACCGACCATTGATTGGCTCAACTGCCCGAAAACTAAGCTCAACCGACCACTGATTGGCTCAACTGCCCGCCCACTAAGCTCAACCAACCTTGGATTGGCTCAACTGCAAGCCCACTAAGCTCAACCGACCTTGGATTAGCTCAACTGCCCGCCCACTAAGCTCAACCGACCATTGATTGGCTCAACTGCCCGCCCACTAAGCCCAACCGACCATTGATTGGCTCAACTGCCTGACCAATAAGCTCAACCGACCATTGATTGGCTCAACTGCCCGAAAACTAAGCTCAACCGACCACTGATTGGCTCAACAGCCCGCCCACTAAGCTCAACCAACCTTGGATTGGCTCAACTGCAAGCCCACTAAGCTCAACCGACCTTGGATTAGCTCAACTGCCCGCCCACTAAGCTCAACCGACCATTGATTCGCTCAACTCACCGCCCATTAAGCTCCACCGACCATTGATTGGCTCAACAGCCCGCCCATTAAGCTCAACAGACCATTGATTGGCTCAACTGCCCGCCCACTAAGCTCAACCGACCTTTGATTGGCTGAACTGCCCGCCCACTAAGCTCAACCGACCATTGATTGGCTCAACTGCCCGCCCACTAAGCTCAACCGACCATTGATTGGCTCCATTGACCGCCCACTAAGCTCAACCGACCTTTGATTGGCTCAACTGCCCGCCCACTAAGCTCAACCGACCTTTGATTGGCTCAACTGCCCGCCCACTAAGCTCAACCGGCCTTTGTTTGGCTCAACTGCCTGCCCACTAAGCTCAACCGACCTTTGATTGGCTCAACGGCCCACCCACTAAGCTCACCCGACCTTTGATTGGCTCAACTGCCCGACCACTAAGCTCAACCGACTATTGATTGGCTCAACTGCCCGCACACTAAGCTCGACCCACCATTGATTGGCTCAACTGACCGCCCATTAAGCTTAACCGACCATTGATTGGCTCAACTGCCTGCCCACTACGATCAACCGACCATTGATTGGCTCAACTGCCCGCCCACTAAGCTCAATCGACCATTGATTGGCTGACAAGCCCGCTCACTAAGCTCAACAGACCAATGATTGACTCAACTGCCTGCCCACTAAGATCAACCGACCATTGATTGGCTCAACTGCCCGCCCACTAAGCTCAACCGACCATTGATTGGCTCAACTGCCCGCCCACTAAGCTCAACCGAACATTGATTGGCTCAACTGACCGCCCACTAAGCTAAACCGACAATTTTATGCTCAACTGCCCACCCAGTAAGCTCAACCGACCATTGATTGGCTCCACTGACCGCCCACTAAGCTCAACCGACCATTGATTGGCTCAACTGGCCGCCCACTAAGCTCAACCGACTATTGATTGGCTCAACTGCCCGCCCACTAAGCCCAACCGACCATTGTTATGCTAAACTGCCCGCCCACTAAGCTCAACCGACCATTGACTTGCTCCATTGACCGCGCACTAAGCTCAACCGACCTTTGATTGGCTCAACTGCCCGCCCACTAAGCTCAACCGACCTTTGATTGGCTCAACTGCCCGCCCACTAAGCTCAACCGGCCTTTGTTTGGCTCAACTGCCTGCCCACTAAGCTCAACCGACTTTTGATTGGCTCAACTGCCCGCCCACTAAGCTCACCCGACCTTTGATTGGCTCAACTGCCCGACCAATAAGCTCAACCGACTATTGATTGGCTCAACTGACCGCCCAATAAGCTCAAATGACCATTGTTATGCTCAACTGCCCGCCCACTAAGCTCAACCGACCATTGATTGGCTCCACTGACCGCCCACTAAGCTCAACCGACCTTTGATTGGCTCAACTGCCCGCCCACTAAGCTCAACCGGCCTTTGTTTGGCTCAACTGCCTGCCCACTAAGCTCAACCGACCATGGATTGGCTCAACTGCCCGCCCACTAAGCTCAATCGACCAATGACTGGCTCAACTGACCGCCCACTAAGCTCAACGGAGAATTGATTTGCTCAACTGACCGCCCACTAAGCCGGCCTTTGTGTGGCTCAACTGCCTGCCCATTAAGCTCAACTGCCCGCCCACTAAGCTCAACCGACTATTGATTGGCTCAAATGACCGATCATTAAGTTTAACCGACCATTCATTATTTCAACTACCCGACCACTAACCTCAACCGACCATTGATTGGCTCAACAGCCCGCCCACTAAGCTCAACAGACCATTGATTGGCTCAACTGCCCGCCCACTAAGCTCAAACGACCATTGATTGGCTCCACTGACCGCTTACTGAGCTCAACCGACCATTGATTGGCTCAACTGCCCGCCCACTAAGCTCAACCGACCATTGATTGGCTCAACTGACCGCCCATTAAGCTCAACCGACTATTGATTGACTCAACTACCCGCCCACTAAGCTCAACCGACCATTGATTGGCTCAACTGACCGCCCATTAAGCTCAACCGACTATTGATTGGCTCAACTACCCGCCCACTAAGCTCAACCGACCATTGATTGGCTCAACAGCGAGCCCACTAAGCTCAACCGACTATTGATTGGCTTAACTGCCCGCCCACTAATTTCAACCGACCATTGATTGGCTCAACTGCCCGTCCACGAAACTCAACCGACCATTGATTGGCTCAACTGACAGCCCACTAAGCCAACCGACTTTTGATTGGCTCAACTGCCCGCCCACTAAGCTCAAACCGTCCTTTGATTGGCTGAACTGACCGCCCACTAAGCTAAACCGACCATTGATTGGCACAACTGACCGCCCACTAAGCTCAACCGACTATTGATTTGCTCAACTGACCGCCCACTAAGCTCAACCGACCATTGTTATGCTAAACTGCCCGCCCACTAAGCTCAACCGACCATTGATTGGCTCCATTGACCGCTCACTAAGCTCAACCGACCTTTGATTGGCTCAGCTGACAGCCCACTAAGCCAACCGACTTTTGATTGGCTCAACTGCCCGCCCACTAAGCTCAACCGACCTTTGATTGGCTGAACTGACCGCCCACTATGCTCAACCGACCATTGATTGGCACAACTGACCGCCCACTAAGCTCAACCGACTACTGATTTGCTCAACTGACCGCCCACTAAACTCAACCGACAATTGTTATGCTAAACTGCCCGCCCACTAAGCTCAACCGACAATTGATTGGCTCAACTGCCCGCCCACTAAGCTCAACCGGCCTTTGTTTGGCTCAACTGCCTGCCCACTAAGCCAACCGACCTTTGATTGGCTGAACTGACCGCCCACTAAGCTCAACCGACCATTGATTGGCACAACTGACCGCCCACTAAGCTCAACCGACTATTGATTGGCTCAACTGACAGCCCACTAAGCCAGCCGACTTTTGATTGGCTCAACTGCCCGCCCACTAAGCTCAACCGACCTTTGATTGGCTGAACTGACCGTCCACTAAGCTCAACCGACCATTGATTGGCACAATTGACCGCCCACTAAGCTCAACCGACTACTGATTTGCTCAACTGACCGCCCACTAAGCTCAACCGACCATTGTTATGCTAAACTGCCCGCCCTCTAAGCTCAACCGACCATTGATTGGCTCCATTGACCGCCCACTAAGTTCAACCGACATTTGATTGGCTGAACTGCCCGCCCACTAAGCTCAACCCACCTTTGATTGGCTCAACTGCCCGGCCACTAAGCTCAACCGGCCTTTGTTTGGCTCAACTGCCTGCCCACTAAGCTCAACCGACCTTTGATTGGCTAACTGCCCGCCCACTAAGCTCACCCGACCTTTGATTGGCTCAACTGCCCGACCACTAAGCTCAACAGACTATTGATTGGCTCAACTGACCGCCCAATAAGCTCAACCGACCATTCATTATTTCAACTACCCGACCACTAAGCTCAACCGACCATTGATTGGCTCGACAGCCCGCCCACTAAGCTCAATAGACCATTGATTGGCGCAACTGCCCGCCCACTAAGCTCAAAGACCATTGATTGGCTCCACTGACCGCCCACTAAGCTCAACCAACCAATGATTGGCTCAACTGCCCGCCCACTAAGCTCGACCGACCATTGATTGGCTCAACTGACCGCCCATTAAGCTTAACCGACCATTGATTGGCTCAACTGCCTGCCCACTACGATCAACCGACTATTGATTGGCTCAACTGCCCGCCCACTAAGCTCAATCGACCATTGATTGGCTCAACAGCGCGCCCACTAAGCTCAACAGACCAATGATTGACTCAACTGCCTGCCCACTAAGATCAACCGACCATTGAAGCTCAACCGACCATTGATTGGCTCAACTGCCCGCCCACTAAGCTCAACCGAACATTGATTGGCTCAACTGACCGCCCACTAAGCTCAACCGACAATTGTATGCTCAACTGCCCACCCACTAAGCTCAACCGACCATTGATTGGCTCCACTGACCGCCCACTAAGCTCAACCGACCATTGATTGGCTCAACTGCCCGCCCACTAAGCTCAACCGACTATTGATTGGCTCAACTGCCCGCCCACTAAGCCCAACCGACCATTGATTGGCTCAACTGCCTGCCCAATAAGATCAACCGACCAAGGATTGGCTCAACTGCCCGCCCACTAAGCTCAACCGACCAATGACTGGCTCAACTGCCCGCCCACTAAGCTCAACCGAGAATTGATTGGCTCAACTGCCCGCCCACTAAGCTCAACCGAGAATTGATTGGCTCAACTGCCCGCCCACTAAGCTCAACCGACCATTGATTGACTCAACTGCCCGCCCACTAATCTGAACGGACCATTGATTGACTCAACTGCCCGCCCACTTAGCTCAACCGACCTTTGATTGGATCAACTGCCTGCCCAATAAGATCAACCGACCATGGATTGGCTCAACTGCCCGCCCACTAAGCTCAATCGACCAATGACTGGCTCAATTGCCCGCCCACTAAGCTCAACCGACCATTGATTGGCTCTACTGCCCGCCTACTAAGCTCAACCGAACATTGATTGACTCAACTGCCCGCCCACTAATCTGAACGGACCATTGATTGGCTCAACTGCCCGCCCACTAAGCCCAACCGACATTTGATTGGATCAACTGCCTGCCCAATAAGATCAACCGACCATGGATTGGCTCAACTGCCCGCCCACTATGCTCAATCGACCAATAACTGGCTCAACTGCCCGCCTACTAAGCTCAACCGACCATTGATTGGCTCAACTGCCCGCCCACTAAGTCCAACCGACCATTGATTGGCTCAACTGCCTGCCCAAAAAGATCAACCTACCATGGATTGGCTCAACTGCCCGCCCACTAAGCTCAATCGACCAATGATTTGCTCAACTGACCGCCCACTAAGCTCAACCGACCATTGTTATGCTAAACTGCCCGCCCACTAAGCTCAACCGACCATTGATTGTCTGCATTGACCGCCCACTAAGCTCAACCGACCACTGATTGGCTCAACTGCCCGCTCACTAAGCTCAACCGACCATTGATTGGCTCCATTGACCGCCCACTAAACTCAACCGACCATTGATCGGCTCAACTGCCCGCCCACTAAGCTCAACCGACCATTGATTGGCTCAACTGCCTGCCCAATAAGATCAACCGACCATGGATTGGCTCAACTGCCCGCCCACTAAGCTCAATCGACCAATGACTGGCTCAACTGACCGCCCACTAAGCTCAACCGACCATTGATTGGCTCAACTGCCCGCCCACTAAGCTTAACCGACCATTGATTGGCTCAACTGCCCGCCCACTTAGCTCAACCGACCTTTGATTGGCTCAACTGCCCGCCCACTAAGCTCAACCGGCCTTTGTTTGGCTCAACTGCCTGCCCACTAAGCTCAACCGACCTTTGATTGGCTCAACTGCCCGCCCACTAAGCTCACCCGACCTTTGATTGGCTCAACTGCCCGACCACTAAGCTCAACCGACTATTGATTGGCTCAACTGACCGCCCAATAAGCTCAACCGACCATTCATTATTTCAATTACCCGACCACTAAGCTCAACCGACCATTGATTGGCTCAACTGCCCGCCCACTAAGCTCAACCGACCATTGATTGACTCAACTGCCCGCCCACTAATCTGAACGGACCATTGATTGGCTCAACTGCCCGCCCATTAAGCTCAACAGACCATTGATTGGCTCAACTGCCCGCCCACTAAGCTCAACCGACATTTGATTGGCTTAACTGACCGCCCACTAAGCTCAACCGACCATTGATTGGCGCAACTGACCGCCCACTAAGCTCAACCGACCATTGATATGCTCAACTGCCCGCCCACTAAGCTCAACCGACCGTTGATTGACTCCATTGACCGCCCACTAAGCTCAACCGACCTTTGATTGGCTCAACTGCCCGCCCACTAAGCTCAACCGACCTTTGATTGGCTCAACTGCCCGCCCACTAAGCTCAACCGGCCTTTGTGTGGCTCAACTGCCTGCCATTAAGCTCAACCGACCATTGATTGGCTCTGCTGACCGCCCACTAAGCTCAACCGACCATTGATTGACTCAACTGCCCGCCCACTAAGCTCAACCGACCATTGATTGGCTCAACTGCCCGCCCACTAAGCCCAACCGACCATTGATTGGCTCAACTGCCTGCCCAATAAGCTCAACCGACCATTGATTGGCTCAACTGCCCGAAAACTAAGCTCAACCGACCACTGATTGGCTCAACTGCCCGCCCACTAAGCTCAACCAACCTTGGATTGGCTCAACTGCAAGCCCACTAAGTTCAACCGACCTTGGATTAGCTCAACTGCCCGCCCACTAAGCTCAACCGACCATTGATTGGCTCAACTGCCCGCCCACTAAGCCCAACCGACCATTGATTGGCTCAACTGCCTGACCAATAAGCTCAACCGACCATTGATTGGCTCAACTGCCCGAAAACTAAGCTCAACCGACCACTGATTGGCTCAACTGCCCGCCCACTAAGCTCAACCAACCTTGGATTGGCTCAACTGCAAGCCCACTAAGCTCAACCGACCTTGGATTAGCTCAACTGCCCGCCCACTAAGCTCAACCGACCATTGATTCGCTCAACTCACCGCCCATTAAGCTCCACCGACCATTGATTGGCTCAACAGCCCGCCCATTAAGCTCAACAGACCATTGATTGGCTCAACTGCCCGCCCACTAAGCTCAACCGACCTTTGATTGGCTGAACTGCCCGCCCACTAAGCTCAACCGACCATTGATTGGCTCAACTGCCCGCCCACTAAGCTCAACCGACCATTGATTGGCTCCATTGACCGCCCACTAAGCTCAACCGACCTTTGATTGGCTCAACTGCCCGCCCACTAAGCTCAACCGACCTTTGATTGGCTCAACTGCCCGCCCACTAAGCTCAACCGGCCTTTGTTTGGCTCAACTGCCTGCCCACTAAGCTCAACCGACCTTTGATTGGCTCAACGGCCCACCCACTAAGCTCACCCGACCTTTGATTGGCTCAACTGCCCGACCACTAAGCTCAACCGACTATTGATTGGCTCAACTGCCCGCACACTAAGCTCGACCCACCATTGATTGGCTCAACTGACCGCCCATTAAGCTTAACCGACCATTGATTGGCTCAACTGCCTGCCCACTACGATCAACCGACCATTGATTGGCTCAACTGCCCGCCCACTAAGCTCAATCGACCATTGATTGGCTGACAAGCCCGCCCACTAAGCTCAACAGACCAATGATTGACTCAACTGCCTGCCCACTAAGATCAACCGACCATTGATTGGCTCAACTGCCCGCCCACTAAGCTCAACCGACCATTGATTGGCTCAACTGCCCGCCCACTAAGCTCAACCGAACATTGATTGGCTCAACTGACCGCCCACTAAGCTAAACCGACAATTTTATGCTCAACTGCCCACCCAGTAAGCTCAACCGACCATTGATTGGCTCCACTGACCGCCCACTAAGCTCAACCGACCATTGATTGTCTCAACTGGCCGCCCACTAAGCTCAACCGACTATTGATTGGCTCAACTGCCCGCCCACTAAGCCCAACCGACCATTGTTATGCTAAACTGCCCGCCCACTAAGCTCAACCGACCATTGACTTGCTCCATTGACCGCGCACTAAGCTCAACCGACCTTTGATTGGCTCAACTGCCCGCCCACTAAGCTCAACCGACCTTTGATTGGCTCAACTGCCCGCCCACTAAGCTCAACCGGCCTTTGTTTGGCTCAACTGCCTGCCCACTAAGCTCAACCGACTTTTGATTGGCTCAACTGCCCGCCCACTAAGCTCACCCGACCTTTGATTGGCTCAACTGCCCGACCACTAAGCTCAACCGACTATTGATTGGCTCAACTGACCGCCCAATAAGCTCAAATGACCATTGTTATGCTCAACTGCCCGCCCACTAAGCTCAACCGACCATTGATTGGCTCCACTGACCGCCCACTAAGCTCAACTGACCTTTGATTGGCTCAACTGCCCGCCCACTAAGCTCAACCGGCCTTTGTTTGGCTCAACTGCCTGCCCACTAAGCTCAACCGACCATGGATTGGCTCAACTGCCCGCCCACTAAGCTCAATCGACCAATGACTGGCTCAACTGACCGCCCACTAAGCTCAACCGACCATTGATTGGCTCAACAGCGAGCCCACTAAGCTCAACCGACTATTGATTGGCTTAACTGCCCGCCCACTAATTTCAACCGACCATTGATTGGCTCAACTGCCCGTCCACGAAACTCAACCGACCATTGATTGGCTCAACTGACAGCCCACTAAGCCAACCGACTTTTGATTGGCTCAACTGCCCGCCCACTAAGCTCAAACCGTCCTTTGATTGGCTGAACTGACCGCCCACTAAGCTAAACCGACCATTGATTGGCACAACTGACCGCCCACTAAGCTCAACCGACTATTGATTTGCTCAACTGACCGCCCACTAAGCTCAACCGACCATTGTTATGCTAAACTGCCCGCCCACTAAGCTCAACCGACCATTGATTGGCTCCATTGACCGCTCACTAAGCTCAACCGACCTTTGATTGGCTCAGCTGACAGCCCACTAAGCCAACCGACTTTTGATTGGCTCAACTGCCCGCCCACTAAGCTCAACCGACCTTTGATTGGCTGAACTGACCGCCCACTATGCTCAACCGACCATTGATTGGCACAACTGACCGCCCACTAAGCTCAACCGACTACTGATTTGCTCAACTGACCGCCCACTAAACTCAACCGACCATTGTTATGCTAAACTGCCCGCCCACTAAGCTCAACCGACCATTGATTGGCTCAACTGCCCGCCCACTAAGCTCAACCGGCCTTTGTTTGGCTCAACTGCCTGCCCACTAAGTTCAACCGACCTTTGATTGGCTCAACTGCCCGCCCACTAAGCTCACCCGACCTTTGATTGGCTCAACTGCCCGCCCACTAAGCTCAACCGGCCTTTGTTTGGCTCAACTGCCTGCCCACTAAGTTCAACCGACCTTTGATTGGCTCAACTGCCCGCCCACTAAGCTCACCCGACCTTTGATTGGCTCAACTGCCCGACCACTAAGCTCAACCGACTATTGATTGGCTCAACTGACCGCTCAATAAGCTCAACCGACCATTCATTATTTCAACTACCCGACCACTAAGCTCAACCGACCATTGATTGGCTCAACAGCCCGCCCACTAAGCTCAATGGACCATTGATTGGCGCAACTGCCCGCCCATTAAGCTTAACCGACCATTGATTGGCTCAACTGCCTGCCCACTACGATCAACCGACCATTGATTGGCTCAACTGCCCGCCCACTAAGCTCAGTCGACCATTGATTGGCTCAACAGCCCGCCCACTAAGCTCAACAGACCAATGATTGACTCAACTGCCTGCCCACTAAGATCAACCGACCATTGATTGGCTCAACTGCCCGCCCACTAAGCTCAACCGACAATTGATTGGCTGAACTGCCCGCCCACTAAGCTCAACCGACCATTGTTATGCTAAACTGCCCGCCCACTAAGCTCAACCGACCATTGATTGTCTGCATTGACCGCCCACTAAGCTCAACCGACCACTGATTGGCTCAACTGCCCGCTCACTAAGCTCAACCGACCATTGATTGGCTCCATTGACCGCCCACTAAACTCAACCGACCATTGATCGGCTCAACTGCCCGCCCACTAAGCTCAACCGACCATTGATTGGCTCAACTGCCTGCCCAATAAGATCAACCGACCATGGATTGGCTCAACTGCCCGCCCACTAAGCTCAATCGACCAATGACTGGCTCAACTGACCGCCCACTAAGCTCAGCCGACCATTGATTGGCTCAACTGCCCGCCCACTAAGCTTAACCGACCATTGATTGGCTCAACTGCCCGCCCACTTAGCTCAACCGACCTTTGATTGGCTCAACTGCCCGCCCACTAAGCTCAACCGGCCTTTGTTTGGCTCAACTGCCTGCCCACTAAGCTCAACCGACCTTTGATTGGCTCAACTGCCCGCCCACTAAGCTCACCCGACCTTTGATTGGCTCAACTGCCCGACCACTAAGCTCAACCGACTATTGATTGGCTCAACTGACCGCCCAATAAGCTCAACCGACCATTCATTATTTCAATTACCCGACCACTAAGCTCAACCGACCATTGATTGGCTCAACTGCCCGCCCACTAAGCTCAACCGACCATTGATTGACTCAACTGCCCGCCCACTAATCTGAACGGACCATTGATTGGCTCAACTGCCCGCCCATTAAGCTCAACAGACCATTGATTGGCTCAACTGCCCGCCCACTAAGCTCAACCGACATTTGATTGGCTTAACTGACCGCCCACTAAGCTCAACCGACCATTGATTGGCGCAACTGACCGCCCACTAAGCTCAACCGACCATTGATATGCTCAACTGCCCGCCCACTAAGCTCAACCGACCGTTGATTGACTCCATTGACCGCCCACTAAGCTCAACCGACCTTTGATTGGCTCAACTGCCCGCCCACTAAGCTCAACCGACCTTTGATTGGCTCAACTGCCCGCCCACTAAGCTCAACCGGCCTTTGTGTGGCTCAACTGCCTGCCATTAAGCTCAACCGACCATTGATTGGCTCTGCTGACCGCCCACTAAGCTCAACCGACCATTGATTGACTCAACTGCCCGCCCACTAAGCTCAACCGACCATTGATTGGCTCAACTGCCCGCCCACTAAGCCCAACCGACCATTGATTGGCTCAACTGCCTGCCCAATAAGCTCAACCGACCATTGATTGGCTCAACTGCCCGAAAACTAAGCTCAACCGACCACTGATTGGCTCAACTGCCCGCCCACTAAGCTCAACCAACCTTGGATTGGCTCAACTGCAAGCCCACTAAGTTCAACCGACCTTGGATTAGCTCAACTGCCCGCCCACTAAGCTCAACCGACCATTGATTGGCTCAACTGCCCGCCCACTAAGCCCAACCGACCATTGATTGGCTCAACTGCCTGACCAATAAGCTCAACCGACCATTGATTGGCTCAACTGCCCGAAAACTAAGCTCAACCGACCACTGATTGGCTCAACTGCCCGCCCACTAAGCTCAACCAACCTTGGATTGGCTCAACTGCAAGCCCACTAAGCTCAACCGACCTTGGATTAGCTCAACTGCCCGCCCACTAAGCTCAACCGACCATTGATTCGCTCAACTCACCGCCCATTAAGCTCCACCGACCATTGATTGGCTCAACAGCCCGCCCATTAAGCTCAACAGACCATTGATTGGCTCAACTGCCCGCCCACTAAGCTCAACCGACCTTTGATTGGCTGAACTGCCCGCCCACTAAGCTCAACCGACCATTGATTGGCTCAACTGCCCGCCCACTAAGCTCAACCGACCATTGATTGGCTCCATTGACCGCCCACTAAGCTCAACCGACCTTTGATTGGCTCAACTGCCCGCCCACTAAGCTCAACCGACCTTTGATTGGCTCAACTGCCCGCCCACTAAGCTCAACCGGCCTTTGTTTGGCTCAACTGCCTGCCCACTAAGCTCAACCGACCTTTGATTGGCTCAACGGCCCACCCACTAAGCTCACCCGACCTTTGATTGGCTCAACTGCCCGACCACTAAGCTCAACCGACTATTGATTGGCTCAACTGCCCGCACACTAAGCTCGACCCACCATTGATTGGCTCAACTGACCGCCCATTAAGCTTAACCGACCATTGATTGGCTCAACTGCCTGCCCACTACGATCAACCGACCATTGATTGGCTCAACTGCCCGCCCACTAAGCTCAATCGACCATTGATTGGCTGACAAGCCCGCCCACTAAGCTCAACAGACCAATGATTGACTCAACTGCCTGCCCACTAAGATCAACCGACCATTGATTGGCTCAACTGCCCGCCCACTAAGCTCAACCGACCATTGATTGGCTCAACTGCCCGCCCACTAAGCTCAACCGAACATTGATTGGCTCAACTGACCGCCCACTAAGCTAAACCGACAATTTTATGCTCAACTGCCCACCCAGTAAGCTCAACCGACCATTGATTGGCTCCACTGACCGCCCACTAAGCTCAACCGACCATTGATTGTCTCAACTGGCCGCCCACTAAGCTCAACCGACTATTGATTGGCTCAACTGCCCGCCCACTAAGCCCAACCGACCATTGTTATGCTAAACTGCCCGCCCACTAAGCTCAACCGACCATTGACTTGCTCCATTGACCGCGCACTAAGCTCAACCGACCTTTGATTGGCTCAACTGCCCGCCCACTAAGCTCAACCGACCTTTGATTGGCTCAACTGCCCGCCCACTAAGCTCAACCGGCCTTTGTTTGGCTCAACTGCCTGCCCACTAAGCTCAACCGACTTTTGATTGGCTCAACTGCCCGCCCACTAAGCTCACCCGACCTTTGATTGGCTCAACTGCCCGACCACTAAGCTCAACCGACTATTGATTGGCTCAACTGACCGCCCAATAAGCTCAAATGACCATTGTTATGCTCAACTGCCCGCCCACTAAGCTCAACCGACCATTGATTGGCTCCACTGACCGCCCACTAAGCTCAACTGACCTTTGATTGGCTCAACTGCCCGCCCACTAAGCTCAACCGGCCTTTGTTTGGCTCAACTGCCTGCCCACTAAGCTCAACCGACCATGGATTGGCTCAACTGCCCGCCCACTAAGCTCAATCGACCAATGACTGGCTCAACTGACCGCCCACTAAGCTCAACCGACCATTGATTGGCTCAACAGCGAGCCCACTAAGCTCAACCGACTATTGATTGGCTTAACTGCCCGCCCACTAATTTCAACCGACCATTGATTGGCTCAACTGCCCGTCCACGAAACTCAACCGACCATTGATTGGCTCAACTGACAGCCCACTAAGCCAACCGACTTTTGATTGGCTCAACTGCCCGCCCACTAAGCTCAAACCGTCCTTTGATTGGCTGAACTGACCGCCCACTAAGCTAAACCGACCATTGATTGGCACAACTGACCGCCCACTAAGCTCAACCGACTATTGATTTGCTCAACTGACCGCCCACTAAGCTCAACCGACCATTGTTATGCTAAACTGCCCGCCCACTAAGCTCAACCGACCATTGATTGGCTCCATTGACCGCTCACTAAGCTCAACCGACCTTTGATTGGCTCAGCTGACAGCCCACTAAGCCAACCGACTTTTGATTGGCTCAACTGCCCGCCCACTAAGCTCAACCGACCTTTGATTGGCTGAACTGACCGCCCACTATGCTCAACCGACCATTGATTGGCACAACTGACCGCCCACTAAGCTCAACCGACTACTGATTTGCTCAACTGACCGCCCACTAAACTCAACCGACCATTGTTATGCTAAACTGCCCGCCCACTAAGCTCAACCGACCATTGATTGGCTCAACTGCCCGCCCACTAAGCTCAACCGGCCTTTGTTTGGCTCAACTGCCTGCCCACTAAGTTCAACCGACCTTTGATTGGCTCAACTGCCCGCCCACTAAGCTCACCCGACCTTTGATTGGCTCAACTGCCCGCCCACTAAGCTCAACCGGCCTTTGTTTGGCTCAACTGCCTGCCCACTAAGTTCAACCGACCTTTGATTGGCTCAACTGCCCGCCCACTAAGCTCACCCGACCTTTGATTGGCTCAACTGCCCGACCACTAAGCTCAACCGACTATTGATTGGCTCAACTGACCGCTCAATAAGCTCAACCGACCATTCATTATTTCAACTACCCGACCACTAAGCTCAACCGACCATTGATTGGCTCAACAGCCCGCCCACTAAGCTCAATGGACCATTGATTGGCGCAACTGCCCGCCCATTAAGCTTAACCGACCATTGATTGGCTCAACTGCCTGCCCACTACGATCAACCGACCATTGATTGGCTCAACTGCCCGCCCACTAAGCTCAGTCGACCATTGATTGGCTCAACAGCCCGCCCACTAAGCTCAACAGACCAATGATTGACTCAACTGCCTGCCCACTAAGATCAACCGACCATTGATTGGCTCAACTGCCCGCCCACTAAGCTCAACCGACAATTGATTGGCTGAACTGCCCGCCCACTAAGCTCAACCGAACATTGATTGGCTCAACTGACCGCCCACTAAGCTCAACCGACAATTGTAAGCTCAACTGCCCACCCACTAAGCTCAACCGACCATTGATTGGCTCCACTGACCGCCCACTAAGCTCAACCGACAATTGATTTGCTCAACTGACCGCCCACTAAGCCGGCCTTTGTGTGGCTCAACTGCCTGCCCATTAAGCTCAACTGCCCGCCCACTAAGCTCAACCGACTATTGATTGCTTCAAATGACCGATCATTAAGTTTAACCGACCATTCATTATTTCAACTACCCGACCACTAACCTCAACCGACCATTGATTGGCTCAACAGCCCGCCCACTAAGCTCAACAGACCATTGATTGGCTCAACTGCCCGCCCACTAAGCTCAAACGACCATTGATTGGCTCCACTGACCGCTTACTGAGCTCAACCGACCATTGATTGGCTCAACTGCCCGCCCACTAAGCTCAACCGACCATTGATTGGCTCAACTGACCGCCCATTAAGCTCAACCGACTATTGATTGACTCAACTACCCGCCCACTAAGCTCAACCGACCATTGATTGGCTCAACTGACCGCCCATTAAGCTCAACCGACTATTGATTGGCTCAACTACCCGCCCACTAAGCTCAACCGACCATTGATTGGCTCAACAGCGAGCCCACTAAGCTCAACCGACTATTGATTGGCTTAACTGCCCGCCCACTAATTTCAACCGACAATTGATTGGCTCAACTGCCCGTCCACGAAACTCAACCGACCATTGATTGGCTCAACTGACAGCCCACTAAGCCAACCGACTTTTGATTGGCTCAACTGCCCGCCCACTAAGCTCAAACCGTCCTTTGATTGGCTGAACTGACCGCCCACTAAGCTAAACCGACCATTGATTGGCACAACTGACCGCCCACTAAGCTCAACCGACTATTGATTTGCTCAACTGACCGCCCACTAAGCTCAACCGACCATTGTTATGCTAAACTGCCCGCCCACTAAGCTCAACCGACCATTGATTGGCTCCATTGACCGCTCACTAAGCTCAACCGACCTTTGATTGGCTCAGCTGACAGCCCACTAAGCCAACCGACTTTTGATTGGCTCAACTGCCCGCCCACTAAGCTCAACCGACCTTTGATTGGCTGAACTGACCGCCCACTATGCTCAACCGACCATTGATTGGCACAACTGACCGCCCACTAAGCTCAACCGACTACTGATTTGCTCAACTGACCGCCCACTAAACTCAACCGACCATTGTTATGCTAAACTGCCCGCCCACTAAGCTCAACCGACCATTGATTGGCTCAACTGCCCGCCCACTAAGCTCAACCGGCCTTTGTTTGGCTCAACTGCCTGCCCACTAAGTTCAACCGACCTTTGATTGGCTCAACTGCCCGCCCACTAAGCTCACCCGACCTTTGATTGGCTCAACTGCCCGCCCACTAAGCTCAACCGGCCTTTGTTTGGCTCAACTGCCTGCCCACTAAGCTCACCCGACCTTTGATTGGCTCAACTGCCCGACCACTAAGCTCAACCGACTATTGATTGGCTCAACTGACCGCTCAATAAGCTCAACCGACCATTCATTATTTCAACTACCCGACCACTAAGCTCAACCGACCATTGATTGGCTCAACAGCCCGCCCACTAAGCTCAATGGACCATTGATTGGCGCAACTGCCCGCCCATTAAGCTTAACCGACCATTGATTGGCTCAACTGCCTGCCCACTACGATCAACCGACCATTGATTCGCTCAACTGCCCGCCCACTAAGCTCAGTCGACCATTGATTGGCTCAACAGCCCGCCCACTAAGCTCAACAGACCAATGATTGACTCAACTGCCTGCCCACTAAGATCAACCGACCATTGATTGGCTCAACTGCCCGCCCACTAAGCTCAACCGACAATTGATTGGCTGAACTGCCCGCCCACTAAGCTCAACCGAACATTGATTGGCTCAACTGACCGCCCACTAAGCTCAACCGACAATTGTAAGCTCAACTGCCCACCCACTAAGCTCAACCGACCATTGATTGGCTCCACTGACCGCCCACTAAGCTCAACCGACAATTGATTGGCTCAACTGCCCGCCCACTAAGCTCAACCGACTATTGATTGGCTCAACTGCCCGCCCACTAAGCCCAACCGACCATTGATTGGCTCAACTGCCTGCCCAATAAGATCAACCGACCATGGATTGGCTCAACTGCCTGCCCACTAAGCTCAATCGACCAATGACTGGCTCAACTGCCCGCCCACTAAGCTCAACCGACCAATGATTGGCTCAACTGCCCGCCCACTAAGCTCAACCGACCATTGATTGGCTCAACTGCCCGCCCACTAAGCTCAACCGACCATTGATTGACTCAACTGCCCGCCCACTAATCTGAACGGACCATTGATTGACTCAACTGCCCGCCCACTTAGCTCAACCGACCTTTGATTGGATCAACTGCCTGCCCAATAAGATCAACCGACCATGGATTATCTCAACTGCCCGCCCACTAAGCTCAATCGACCAATAACTGGCTCAACTGCCAGCCCACTAAGCTCAACCGACAATTGATTGGCTCAACTGCCCGCCCACTAAGCTCAACCGACTATTGATTGGCTCAACTGCCCGCCCACTAAGCCCAACCGACCATTGATTGGCTCAACTGCCTGCCCAATAAGATCAACCGACCATGGATTGGCTCAACTGCCTGCCCACTAAGCTCAATCGACCAATGACTGGCTCAACTGCCCGCCCACTAAGCTCAACCGACCATTGTTATGCTCAACTGCCCGCCCACTAAGCTCAACCGACCTTTGATTGACTCCACTGACCGCCCACTAAGCTCAACCGACCATTGTTATGCTCAACTGCCCGCCCACTAAGCTCAACCGACCTTTGATTGGCTCCACTGACCGCCCACTAAGCTCAACCGACCACTGATTGGCTCAACTGCCCGCTCACTAAGCTCAACAGACCAATGATTGACTCAACTGCCTGCCCACTAAGATCAACCGACCATTGATTGGCTCAACTGCCCGCCCACTAAGCTCAACCGACAATTGATTGGCTGAACTGCCCGCCCACTAAGCTCAACCGAACATTGATTGGCTCAACTGACCGCCCACTAAGCTCAACCGACAATTGTAAGCTCAACTGCCCACCCACTAAGCTCAACCGACCATTGATTGGCTCCACTGACCGCCCACTAAGCTCAACCGACAATTGATTGGCTCAACTGCCCGCCCACTAAGGTCAACCGACTATTGATTGGCTCAACTGCCCGCCCACTAAGCCCAACCGACCATTGATTGGCTCAACTGCCTGCCCAATAAGATCAACCGACCATGGATTGGCTCAACTGCCTGCCCACTAAGCTCAATCGACCAATGACTGGCTCAACTGCTCGCCCACTAAGCTCAACCGACCAATGATTGGCTCAACTGCCCGCCCACTAAGCTCAACCGACCATTGATTGGCTCAACTGCCCGCCCACTAAGCTCAACCGACCATTGATTGACTCAACTGCCCGCCCACTAATCTGAACGGACCATTGATTGACTCAACTGCCCGCCCACTTAGCTCAACCGACCTTTGATTGGATCAACTGCCTGCCCAATAAGATCAACCGACCATGGATTATCTCAACTGCCCGCCCACTAAGCTCAATCGACCAATAACTGGCTCAACTGCCCGCCCACTAAGCTCAACCGACAATTGATTGGCTCAACTGCCCGCCCACTAAGCTCAACCGACTATTGATTGGCTCAACTGCCCGCCCACTAAGCCCAACCGACCATTGATTGGCTCAACTGCCTGCCCAATAAGATCAACCGACCATGCATTGGCTCAACTGCCTGCCCACTAAGCTCAATCGACCAATGACTGGCTCAACTGCCCGCCCACTAAGCTCAACCGACCAATGATTGGCTCAACTGCCCGCCCACTAAGCTCAACCGACCATTGATTGGCTCAACTGCCCGCCCACTAAGCTCAACCGACCATTGATTGACTCAACTGCCCGCCCACTAATCTGAACGGACCATTGATTGACTCAACTGCCCGCCCACTTAGCTCAACCGACCTTTGATTGGATCAACTGCCTGCCCAATAAGATCAACCGACCATGGATTATCTCAACTGCCCGCCCACTAAGCTCAATCGACCAATAACTGGCTCAACTGCCCGCCCACTAAGCTCAACCGACCATTGATTGGCTCAACTGCCCGCCCACTAAGCTCAACCGACCATTGATTGACTCAACCGCCCGCCCACTAAGCCCAACCGACCATTGATTGGCTCAACTGCCTGCCCAATAAGATCAACCGAAAATGGATTTGCTCAACTGACCGCCCACTAAGCTCAACCGACCATTGTTATGCTCAACTGCCCGCCCACTAAGCTCAACCGACCTTTGATTGACTCCACTGACCGCCCACTAAGCTCAACCGACCATTGTTATGCTCAACTGCCCGCCCACTAAGCTCAACCGACCTTTGATTGGCTCCATTGACCGCCCACTAAGCTCAACCGACCACTGATTGGCTCAACTGCCCGCTCACTAAGCTCAACCGACCATTGATTGGCTACATTGACCGCCCACTAAACTCAACCGACCATTGATCGGCTCAACTGCCCGCCCACTAAGCTCAACCGACCATTGATTGGCTCAACTGCCTGCCCAATAAGATCAACCGACCATGGATTGGCTCAACTGCCCGCCCACTAAGCTCAATCGACCAATGACTGGCTCAACTGACCGCCCACTAAGCTCAACCGACCATTGATTGGCTCAACTGCCCGCCCACTAAGCTCAACCGACCATTGATTGGCTCAACTGCCCGCCCACTAAGCTCAACCGACCTTTGATTGGCTGAACTGACCGCCCACTAAGCTCAACCGACCATTGATTGGCACAACTGACCGCCCACTAAGCTCAACCGACTATTGATTTGCTCAACTGACCGCCCACTAAGCTCAACCGACCATTGTTATGCTAAACTGCCCGCCCACTAAGCTCAACCGACCATTGATTGGCTCCATTGACCGCCCACTAAGCTCAACCGACCACTGATTGGCTCAACTGCCCGCTCACTAAGCTCAACCGACCATTGATTGGCTCCATTGACCGCCCACTAAACTCAACCGACCATTGATCGGCTCAACTGCCCGACAACTAAGCTCAACCGACCATTGATTGGCTCAACTGCCCGCCCACTAAGCCCAACCGACCATTGATTGGCTCAACTGCCTGCCCAATAAGATGAACCGACCATGGATTGACTCAACTGCCCGCCCACTAAGCTCAATCGACCAATGACTGGCTCAACTGACCGCCCACTAAGCTCAACCGACCATTGATTGGCTCAACTGCCCGCCCACTAAGCTTAACCGACCATTGATTGGCTCAACTGCCCGCCCACTAAGCTCAACCGACCATTGATTGGCTCAACTGCCCGCCCACTAAGCTCAACCGACCATTGATTGACTCAACTGCCCGCCCACTAATCTGAACGGACCATTGATTGACTCAACTGCCCGCCCACTTAGCTCAACCGACCTTTGATTGGATCAACTGCCTGCCCAATAAGATCAACCGACCATGGATTATCTCAACTGCCCGCCCACTAAGCTCAATCGACCAATAACTGGCTCAACTGCCCGCCCACTAAGCTCAACCGACCATTGATTGGCTCAACTGCCCGCCCACTAAGCTCAACCGGCCTTTGTTTGGCTCAACTGCCTGCCCACTAAGCTCAACCGACCTTTGATTGGCTCAACTGACCGCCCACTAAGCTCACCCGACCTTTGATTGGCTCAACTGCCCGACCACTAAGCTCAATCGACCAATGACTGGCTCAACTGACCGCCCAATAAGCTCAACCGACCATTCATTATTTCAACTACCCGACCACTAAGCTCAACCGACCATTGATTGGCTCAACAGCCCGCCCACTAAGCTCAATGGACCATTGATTGGCGCAACTGCCCGCCCACTAAGCTCGACCGACCATCGATTGGCTCAACTGACCGCCCATTAAGCTTAACCGACCATTGATTGGCTCAACTGCCTGCCCACTACGATCAACCGACCATTGATTGGCTCAACTGCCCGCCCACTAAGCTCAACCGACCATTGATTGGCTCAACAGCCCGCCCACTAAGCTCAATATAGCATTGATTGGTGCAACTGCCCGCCCACTAAGCTCAAAGACCATTGATTGGCTCCACTGACCGCCCACTAAGCTCAACCAACCAATGATTGGCTCAACAGCCCGCCCACTAAGCTCGACCGACCATTGATTGGCTCAACTGACCGCCCATTAAGCTTAACCGACCATTGATTGGCTCAACTGCCTGCCCACTACGATCAACCGACCATTGATTGGCTCAACTGCCCGCCCACTAAGCTCAATCGACCATTGATTGGCTCAACAGCCCGCCCACTAAGCTCAACAGACCAATGATTGACTCAACTGCCTGCCCACTAAGATCAACCGACCATTGATTGGCTCAACTTCCCGCCCACTAAGCTCAACCGAACATTGATTGGCTCAACTGACCGCCCACTAAGCTCAACCGACAATTGTATGCTCAACTGCCCACCCACTAAGCTCAACCGACCATTGATTGACTCCACTGACCGCCCACTAAGCTCAACCGACCATTGATTGGCTCAAGTGCCCGCCCACTAAGCTCAACCGACTATTGATTGGCTGAACTGCCCGCCCACTAAGCCCAACCGACCATTGATTGGCTCAACTGCCTGCCCAATAAGATCAACCGACCATGGATTGGCTCAAGTGCCCGCCCACTAAGCTCAATCGACCAATGACTGGCTCAACTGCCCGCCCGATAAGCTCAACCGACCATTGATTGGCTCAACTGCCCGCCCACTAAGCTCAACCGACCATTGATTGGCTCAACTGCCCGCCCACTAATCTGAACGGACCTTTCATTGGATCAACTGCCTGCCCAATAAGATCAACCGACCATGGATTGGCTCAACTGCCCGCCCACTAAGCTCAATCGACCAATGACTGGCTCAACTGCCCGCCCACTAAGCTCAACCGACAATTAATCGGCTCAACTCCCCGCCCACTAAGCTCAACCGACCATTGATTGACTCAACTGCCCGCCCACTAATCTGAACGGACCTTTCATTGGATCAACTGCCTGCCCAATAAGATCAACCGACCATGGATTGGCTCAACTGCCCGCCCACTAAGCTCAATCGACCAATGACTGGCTCAACTGCCCGCCCACTAAGCTCAACCGACAATTAATCGGCTCAACTCCCCGCCCACTAAGCTCAACCGACCATTGATTGACTCAACTGCCCGCCCACTAATCTGAACGGACCATTGATTGGCTCAACTGCCCGCCCACTAAGCCCAACCGACCTTTGATTGGATCAACTGCCCGCCCACTAAGCTCAACCGACCATTGATTGGCTCAACTGCCCGCACACTAAGCCCAACCGACCATTGATTGGCTCAACTGCCTGCCCAATAAGATCAACCGACCATGGATTTGGTCAACTGACCGCCCACTAAGCTCAACCGACCATTGTTATGCTCAACTGCCCGCCCACTAAGCTCAACCGACCTTTGATTGGCTCCACTGACCGCCCACTAAGCTCAACCGACCACTGATTGGCTCAACTGCCCGCTCACTAAGCTCAACCGACCATTGATTGGCTCCATTGACCGCCCACTAAACTCAACCGACCATTGATCGGCTCAACTGCACGGCCACTAAGCTCAACCGACCTTTGATTGGCTCAACTGCCCGCCCACTAAGCCCAACCGACCATTGATTGGCTCAACTGCCTGCCCAATAAGATCAACCGACCATGGATTGGCTCAACTGCCCGCCCACTAAGCTCAACCGACCATTGATTGACTCAACTGCCCGCCCACTAATCTGAACGGACCATTGATTGGCTCAACTGCCCGCCCACTAAGCCCAACCGACCTTTGATTGGATCAACTGCCTGCCCAATAAGATCAACCGACCATGGATTGGCTCAACTGCCCGCCCACTAAGCTCAACTGACCATTGATTGGCTCAACTGCCCGCCCACTAAGCCCAACCGACCATTGATTGGCTCAACTGCCTGCCCAATAAGATCAACCGACCATGGATTTGCTCAACTGACCGCCCACTAAGCTCAACCGACCATTGTTATGCTCAACTGCCCGCCCACTAAGCTCAACCGACCTTTGATTGGCTCCACTGACCGCCCACTAAGCTCAACCGACCACTGATTGGCTCAACTGCCCGCTCACTAAGCTCAACCGACCATTGATTGGCTCCATTGACCGCCCACTAAACTCAACCGACCATTGATCAGCTCAACTGCCCGCCCACTAAGCTCAACCGACCATTGATTGACTCAACTGCCCGCCCACTAATCTGAACGGACCATTGATTGACTCAACTGCCCGCCCACTTAGCTCAACCGACCTTTGATTGGATCAACTGCCTGCCCAATAAGATCAACCGACCATGGATTATCTCAACTGCCCGCCCACTAAGCTCAATCGACCAATAACTGGCTCAACTGCCCGCCCACTAAGCTCAACCGACAATTGATTGGCTCAACTGCCCGCCCACTAAGCTCAACCGACTATTGATTGGCTCAACTGCCCGCCCACTAAGCCCAACCGACCATTGATTGGCTCAACTGCCTGCCCAATAAGATCAACCGACCATGGATTGGCTCAACTGCCTGCCCACTAAGCTCAATCGACCAATGACTGGCTCAACTGCCCGCCCACTAAGCTCAACCGACCAATGATTGGCTCAACTGCCCGCCCACTAAGCTCAACCGACCATTGATTGGCTCAACTGCCCGCCCACTAAGCTCAACCGACCATTGATTGACTCAACTGCCCGCCCACTAATCTGAACGGACCATTGATTGACTCAACTGCCCGCCCACTTAGCTCAACCGACCTTTGATTGGATCAACTGCCTGCCCAATAAGATCAACCGACCATGGATTATCTCAACTGCCCGCCCACTAAGCTCAATCGACCAATAACTGGCTCAACTGCCCGCCCACTAAGCTCAACCGACCATTGATTGGCTCAACTGCCCGCCCACTAAGCTCAACCGACCATTGATTGACTCAACCGCTCGCCCACTAAGCCCAACCGACCATTGATTGGCTCAACTGCCTGCCCAATAAGATCAACCGACCATGGATTTGCTCAACTGACCGCCCACTAAGCTCAACCGACCATTGTTATGCTCAACTGCCCGCCCACTAAGCTCAACCGACCTTTGATTGACTCCACTGACCGCCCACTAAGCTCAACCGACCATTGTTATGCTCAACTGCCCGCCCACTAAGCTCAACCGACCTTTGATTGGCTCCACTGACCGCCCACTAAGCTCAACCGACCACTGATTGGCTCAACTGCCCGCTCACTAAGCTCAACCGACCATTGATTGGCTACATTGACCGCCCACTAAACTCAACCGACCATTGATCGGCTCAACTGCCCGCCCACTAAGCTCAACCGACCATTGATTGGCTCAACTGCCTGCCCAATAAGATCAACCGACCATGGATTGGCTCAACTGCCCGCCCACTAAGCTCAATCGACCAATGACTGGCTCAACTGACCGCCCACTAAGCTCAACCGACCATTGATTGGCTCAACTGCCCGCCCACTAAGCTTAACCGACCATTGATTGGTTCAACTGCCCGCCCACTAAGCTCAACCGACCATTGATTGGCTCAACTGCCCGCCCACTAAGCTCAACCGACCTTTGATTGGCTGAACTGACCGCCCACTAAGCTCAACCGACCATTGATTGGCACAACTGACCGCCCACTAAGCTCAACCGACTATTGATTTGCTCAACTGACCGCCCACTAAGCTCAACCGACCATTGTTATGCTAAACTGCCCGCCCACTAAGCTCAACCGACCATTGATTGGCTCCATTGACCGCCCACTAAGCTCAACCGACCACTGATCGGCTCAACTGCCCGCTCACTAAGCTCAACCGACCATTGATTGGCTCCATTGACCGCCCACTAAACTCAACCGACCATTGATCGGCTCAACTGCCCGACCACTAAGCTCAACCGACCATTGATTGGCTCAACTGCCCGCCCACTAAGCCCAACCGACCATTGATTGGCTCAACTGCCTGCCCAATAAGATGAACCGACCATGGATTGACTCAACTGCCCGCCCACTAAGCTCAATCGACCAATGACTGGCTCAACTGACCGCCCACTAAGCTCAACCGACCATTGATTGGCTCAACTGCCCGCCCACTAAGCTTAACCGACCATTGATTGGCTCAACTGCCCGCCCACTAAGCTCAACCGACCATTGATTGGCTCAACTGCCCGCCCACTAAGCTCAACCGACCATTGATTGACTCAACTGCCCGCCCACTAATCTGAACGGACCATTGATTGACTCAACTGCCCGCCCACTTAGCTCAACCGACCTTTGATTGGATCAACTGCCTGCCCAATAAGATCAACCGACCATGGATTATCTCAACTGCCCGCCCACTAAGCTCAACCGGCCTTTGTTTGGCTCAACTGCCTGCCCACTAAGCTCAACCGACCTTTGATTGGCTCAACTGACCGCCCACTAAGCTCACCCGACCTTTGATTGGCTCAACTGCCCGACCACTAAGCTCAATCGACCAATGACTGGCTCAACTGACCGCCCAATAAGCTCAACCGACCATTCATTATTTCAACTACCCGACCACTAAGCTCAACCGACCATTGATTGGCTCAACAGCCCGCCCACTAAGCTCAATGGACCATTGATTGGCGCAACTGCCCGCCCACTAAGCTCGACCGACCATCGATTGGCTCAACTGACCGCCCATTAAGCTTAACCGACCATTGATTGGCTCAACTGCCTGCCCAATACGATCAACCGACCATTGATTGGCTCAACTGCCCGCCCACTAAGCTCAACCGACCATTGATTGGCTCAACAGCCCGCCCACTAAGCTCAATATAGCATTGATTGGTGCAACTGCCCGCCCACTAAGCTCAAAGACCATTGATTGGCTCCACTGACCGCCCACTAAGCTCAACCAACCAATGATTGGCTCAACAGCCCGCCCACTAAGCTCGACCGACCATTGATTGGCTCAACTGACCGCCCATTAAGCTTAACCGACCATTGATTGGCTCAACTGCCTGCCCACTACGATCAACCGACCATTGATTGGCTCAACTGCCCGCCCACTAAGCTCAATCGACCATTGATTGGCTCAACAGCCCGCCCACTAAGCTCAACAGACCAATGATTGACTCAACTGCCTGCCCACTAAGATCAACCGACCATTGATTGGCTCAACTTCCCGCCCACTAAGCTCAACCGAACATTGATTGGCTCAACTGACCGCCCACTAAGCTCAACCGACAATTGTATGCTCAACTGCCCACCCACTAAGCTCAACCGACCATTGATTGACTCCACTGACCGCCCACTAAGCTCAACCGACCATTGATTGGCTCAAGTGCCCGCCCACTAAGCTCAACCGACTATTGATTGGCTGAACTGCCCGCCCACTAAGCCCAACCGACCATTGATTGGCTCAACTGCCTGCCCAATAAGATCAACCGACCATGGATTGGCTCAAGTGCCCGCCCACTAAGCTCAATCGACCAATGACTGGCTCAACTGCCCGCCCGATAAGCTCAACCGACCATTGATTGGCTCAACTGCCCGCCCACTAAGCTCAACCGACCATTGATTGGCTCAACTGCCCACCCTTTAAGATCAACCCACCACTGATTGGCGCAACTACCCGCCCACTAAGCTCAACCGACCATTGATTGACTCAACTGCCCGCCCACTAATCTGAACGGACCATTGATTGACTCAACTGCCCGCCCACTTAGCTCAACCGACCTTTCATTGGATCAACTGCCTGCCCAATAAGATCAACCGACCATGGATTGGCTCAACTGCCCGCCCACTAAGCTCAATCGACCAATGACTGGCTCAACTGCCCGCCCACTAAGCTCAACCGACAATTGATCGGCTCAACTCCCCGCCCACTAAGCTCAACCGACCATTGATTGACTCAACTGCCCGCCCACTAATCTGAACGGACCATTGATTGGCTCAACTGCCCGCCCACTAAGCCCAACCGACCTTTGATTGGATCAACTGCCCGCCCACTAAGCTCAACCGACCATTGATTGGCTCAACTGCCCGCACACTAAGCCCAACCGACCATTGATTGGCTCAACTGCCTGCCCAATAAGATCAACCGACCATGGATTTGGTCAACTGACCGCCCACTAAGCTCAACCGACCATTGTTATGCTCAACTGCCCGCCCACTAAGCTCAACCGACCTTTGATTGGCTCCACTGACCGCCCACTAAGCTCAACCGACCACTGATTGGCTCAACTGCCCGCTCACTAAGCTCAACCGACCATTGATTGGCTCCATTGACCGCCCACTAAACTCAACCGACCATTGATCGGCTCAACTGCACGCCCACTAAGCTCAACCGACCATTGATTGGCTCAACTGCCCGCCCACTAAGCCCAACCGACCATTGATTGGCTCAACTGCCTGCCCAATAAGATCAACCGACCATGGATTGGCTCAACTGCCCGCCCACTAAGCTCAACCGACCATTGATTGACTCAACTGCCCGCCCACTAATCTGAACGGACCATTGATTGGCTCAACTGCCCGCCCACTAAGCCCAACCGACCTTTGATTGGATCAACTGCCTGCCCAATAAGATCAACCGACCATGGATTGGCTCAACTGCCCGCCCACTAAGCTCAACTGACCATTGATTGGCTCAACTGCCCGCCCACTAAGCCCAACCGACCATTGATTGGCTCAACTGCCTGCCCAATAAGATCAACCGACCATGGATTTGCTCAACTGACCGCCCACTAAGCTCAACCGACCATTGTTATGCTCAACTGCCCGCCCACTAAGCTCAACCGACCTTTGATTGGCTCCACTGACCGCCCACTAAGCTCAACCGACCACTGATTGGCTCAACTGCCCGCTCACTAAGCTCAACCGACCATTGATTGGCTCCATTGACCGCCCACTAAACTCAACCGACCATTGATCGGCTCAACTGCCCGCCCACTAAGCTCAACCGACCATTGATTGGCTGAACTGACCGCCCACTAAGCTCAACCGACCATTGATTGTCACAACTGACCGCCCACTAAGCTCAACCGACTATTGATTTGCTCAACTGACCGCCCACTAAGCTCAACCGACCATTGTTATGCTAAACTGCCCGCCCACTAAGCTCAACCGACTATTGATTGGCTCCATTGACCGCCCACTAAGCTCAACTGACCACTGATTGGCTCAACTGCCCGCTCACTAAGCTCAACCGACCATTGATTGGCTCCATTGACCGCCCATTAAACTCAACCGACCATTGATCGGCTCAACTGCCCGCTCACTAAGCTCAACCGACCATTGATTGGCTCAACTGCCCGCCCACTAAGCCCAACCGACCATTGATAGGCTCAACTGCCTGCCCAATAAGATCAACCGACCATGGATTGGCTCAACTGCCCGCCCACTAAGCTCAATCGACCAATGACTGGCTCAACTGACCGCCCACTAAGCTCAACCGACCATTGATTGGCTAAACTGCCCGCCCACTAAGCATAACCGACCATTGATTGGCTCAACTGCCCGCCCACTAAGCTCAACCGACCATTGATTGGCTCAACTGCCCGCCCACTAAGCTCAACCGACCTTTGATTGGCTGAACTGACCGCCCACTAAGCTCAACCGACCATTGATTGGCACAACTGACCGCCCACTAAGCTCAACCGACTATTGATTTGCTCAACTGACCGCCCACTAAGCTCAACCGACCATTGTTATGCTAAACTGCCCGCCCACTAAGCTCAACCGACCATTGATTGGCTCCATTGACCGCCCACTAAGCTCAACCGACCTTTGATTGGCACAACTGCCCGCCCACTAAGCTCAACCGACCTTTGATTGGCTCAACTGCCCGCCCACTAAGCTCAACCGGCCTTTGTTTGGCTCAACTGCCTGCCCACTAAGCTCAACCGACCTTTGATTGGCTCAACTGCCCGCCCACTAAGCTCACCCGACCTTCGATTGGCTCAACTGCCCGACCACTAAGCTCAACCAACTATTGATTGGCTCAAGTGACCGCCCAATAAGCTCAACCGACCATTCATTATTTCAACTACCCGACCACTAAGCTCAACCGACCATTGATTGGCTCAACAGCCCGCCCACTAAGCTCAATAGACCATTGATTGGCGCAACTGCCCGCCCACTAAGCTCAAAGACCATTGATTGGCTCCACTGACCGCCCACTAAGCTCAACCAACCAATAATTGGCTCAACTGCCCGCCCACTAAGCTCGACCGACCATTGATTGGCTCAACTGACCGCCCATTAAGCTTAACCGACCATTGATTGGCTCAACTGCCTGCCCACTACGATCAACCGACCATTGATTGGCTCAACTGCCCGCCCACTAAGCTCAATCGACCATTGATTGGCTCAACAGCCCGCCCACTAAGCTCAACAGACCAATGATTGACTCAACTGCCTGCCCACTAAGATCAACCGACCATTGATTGGCTCAACTGCCCGCCCACTAAGCTCAACCGACCATTGATTGGCTCAACTGCCCGCCCACAAAGCTCAACCGAACATTGATTGGCTCAACTGACCGCCCACTAAGCTCAACCGACAATTGTATGCTCAACTGCCTACTCACTAAGCTCAACCGACCATTGATTGGCTCCACTGACCGCCCACTAAGCTCAACCGACCATTGATTGGCTCAACTGCCCGCCCACTAAGCTCAACCGACTATTGATTGGCTCAACTGCCCGCCCACTAAGCCCAACCGACCATTGATATGCTCAACTGCCTGCCCAATAAGATCAACCGACCATGGATTGGCTCAACTGCCCGCCCACTAAGCTCAATCGACCAATGACTGGCTCAACTGCCCGCCCACTAAGCCCAACCGACCATTGATTGGCTCAACTGCCTGCCCAATAAGATCAACCGACCATGGATTGGCTCAACTGCCCGCCCACTAAGCTCAATCGACCAATGACTGGCTCAACTGCCCGCCCACTAAGCTCAACCGACCATTGATTGGCTCAACTGCCCGCCCACTAAGCTCAACCGACCATTGATTGGCTCAACTGCCCGCCCACTAAGCTCAACCGACCATTGATTGACTCAACTGCCCGCCCACTAATCTGAACGGACCATTGATTGACTCAACTGCCCGCCCACTTAGCTCAACCGACCTTTCATTGGATCAACTGCCTGCCCAATAAGATCAACCGACCATTGATTGGCTCAACTGCCCGCCCACTAAGCTCAATCGACCAATGACTGGCTCAACTGCCCGCCCACTAAGCTCAACCGACCATTGATTGGCTCAACTGCCCGCCCACTAAGCTCAACAGACCATTGATTGACTCAACTGCCCGCCCACTAATCTGAACGGACCATTGATTGGCTCAACTGCCCGCCCACTAAGCCCAACCGACCTTTGATTGGATCAACTGCCTGCCCAATAAGATCAACCGACCATGGATTGGCTCAACTGCCCGCCCACTAAGCTCAACCGACCATTGATTGGCTCAGCTGCCCACACACTAAGCCCAACCGACCATTGATTGGTTCAACTGCCTGCCCAATAAGATCAACCGACCATGGATTTGCTCAACTGACCGCCCACTAAGCTCAACCGACCATTGTTATGCTCAACTGCCCGCCCACTAAGCTCAACCGACCTTTGATTGGCTCCACTGACCGCCCACTAAGCTCAACCGACCACTGATTGTCTCAACTGCCCGCTCACTAAGCTCAACCGACCATTGATTGGCTCCATTGACCGCCCACTAAACTCAACCGACCATTGATCGGCTCAACTGCCCGCCCACTAAGCTCAACCGACCATTGATTGGCTGAACTGACCGCCCACTAAGCTCAACCGACCATTGATTGGCACAACTGACCGCCCACTAAGCTCAACCGACTATTGATTTGCTCAACTGACCGCCCACTAAGCTCAACCGACCATTGTTATGCTAAACTGCCCGCCCACTAAACTCAACCGACCATTGATTGGCTCCATTGACCGCCCACTAAGCTCAACCGACCATTGATCGGCTTAACTGCCCGCCCACTAAGCTCAACCGACCATTGATTGGCTCAACTCCCCGCCCACTAAGCCCAACCGACCATTGATTGGCTCAACTGCCTGCCCAATAAGATCAACCGACCATGGATTGGCTCAACTGCCCGCCCACTAAGCTCAATCGACCAATGACTGGCTCAACTGACCGCCCACTAAGCTCAACCGACCATTGATTGGCTCAACTGCCCGCCCACTAAGCTTAACCGACCATTGATTGGCTCAACTGCCCGCCCACTAATCTCAACCGACCATTGATTGGCTCAACTGCCCGCCCACTAAGCTCAACCGACCTTTGATTGGCTGAACTGACCGCCCACTAAGCTCAACCGACCATTGATTGGCACAACTGACCGCCCACTAAGCTCAACCGACTATTGATTTGCTCAACTGACCGCCCACTAAGCTCAACCGACCATTGTTATGCTAAACTGCCCGCCCACTAAGCTCAACCGACCATTAATTGGCCCCATTGACCGCCCACTAAGCTCAACCGACCTTTGATTGGCTCAACTGCCCGCCCACTAAGCTCACCCGACCTTCGATTGGCTCAACTACCCGACCACTAAGCTCAACCGACCATTTATTGGCTCAACAGCCCGCCCACTAAGCTCAATAGACCATTGATTGGCGCAACTGCCCGCCCACTAAGCTCAAAGACCATTGACTGGCTCCACTGACCGCCCACTAAGCTCAACCAACCAATGATTGGCTCAACTGCCCGCCCACTAAGCTCGACCGACCATTGATTGGCTCAACTGACCGCCCATTAAGCTTAACCGACCATTGATTGGCTCAACTGCCTGCCCACTACGATCAACCGACCATTGATTGGCTCAAATTAACGCCCACTAAGCTCAATCGACAATTGATTGGCTCAACAGACCGCCCACTAAGCTCAACAGACCAATGATTGACTCAACTGCGTGCCCACTAAGATCAACCGACCATTGATTGGCTCAACTGCCCGCCCACTAAGCTCAACCGACCATTGATTGGCTCAACTGCCCGCCCACTAAGCTCAACCGACCATTGATTGGCTCAACTGACCGCCCACTAAGCTCAACCGACAATTGTATGCTCAACTGCCCACCCACTAAGCTCAACCGACCATTGATTGGCTCCACTGACCGCCCACTAAGCTCAACCGACCATTGATTGGCTCAACTGCCCGCCCACTAAGCTCAACCGACTATTGATTGGCTCAACTGCCCGCCCACTAAGCCCAACCGACCATTGATTGGCTCAACTGCCTGCCCAATAAGATCAACCGACCATGGATTGGCTCAACTGCCCGCCCACTAAGCTCAATCGACCATTGATTGGCTCAACTGCCCGCCCACTAAGCTCGACCGACCATTGATTGACTCAACTGCCCGCCCACTAATCTGAACGGACCATTGATTGACTCAACTGCCCGCCCACTTAGCTCAACCGACCTTTGATTGGATCAACTGCCTGCCCAATAAGATCAACCGACCATGGATTGGCTCAACTGCCCGCCCACTAAGCTCAATCGACCAATGACTGGCTCAACTGCCCGCCCACTAAGCTCAACCGACCATTGATTGACTCAACTGCCCGCCCACTAAGCTCAACCGACCATTGATTGACTCAACTGCCCGCCCACTAATCTGAACGGACCATTGATTGGCTCAACTGCCCGCCCACTAAGCCCAACCGACCTTTCATTGGATCATTTGCCTGCCCAATAAGATCAACCGACCATGGATTGGCTCAAGTGCCCGCCCACTAAGCTCAATCGACCAATAACTGGCTCAACTGCCTGCCCACTAAGCTCAACCGACCATTGATTGGCTCAACTGCCCGCCCACTAAGCTCAACCGACCATTGATTGGCTCAACTGCCCGCCCACAAAGCCCAACCGACCATTGATTGGCTCAACTGCCTGCCCAATAAGATCAACCGACCATGGATTTGCTCAACTGACCGCCCACTAAGCTCAACCGACCATTGTTATGCTCAACTGCCCGCCCACTAAGCTCAACCGACCTTTGATTGGCTCCACTGACCGCCCACTAAGCTCAACCGACCACTGATTGGCTCAACTGCCCGCTCACTAAGCTCAACCGACCATTGATTGGCTCCATTGACCGCCCACTAAACTCAACCGACCATTGATCGGCTCAACTGCCCGCCCACTAAGCTCAACCGACCATTGATTGGCTCAACTGCCCGCCCGTTAAGCCCAACCGACCATTGATTGGCTCAACTGCTTGCCCAATAAGATCAACCGACCATGGATTGGCTCAACTGCCCGCCCACTAAGCTCAATCGACCAATGACTGGCTCAACTGCCCGCCCACTAAGCTCAACCGACCATTGATTGACTCAACTGCCCGCCCACTAAGCTCAACCGACCATTGATTGACTCAACTGCCCGCCCACTAATCTGAACGGACCATTGATTGGCTCAACTGCCCGCCCACTAAGCCCAACCGACCTTTCATTGGATCATTTGCCTGCCCAATAAGATCAACCGACCATGGATTGGCTCAAGTGCCCGCCCACTAAGCTCAATCGACCAATAACTGGCTCAACTGCCTGCCCACTAAGCTCAACCGACCATTGATTGGCTCAACTGCCCGCCCACTAAGCTCAACCGACCATTGATTGGCTCAACTGCCCGCCCACAAAGCCCAACCGACCATTGATTGGCTCAACTGCCTGCCCAATAAGATCAACCGACCATGGATTTGCTCAACTGACCGCCCACTAAGCTCAACCGACCATTGTTATGCTCAACTGCCCGCCCACTAAGCTCAACCGACCTTTGATTGGCTCCACTGACCGCCCACTAAGCTCAACCGACCACTGATTGGCTCAACTGCCCGCTCACTAAGCTCAACCGACCATTGATTGGCTCCATTGACCGCCCACTAAACTCAACCGACCATTGATCGGCTCAACTGCCCGCCCACTAAGCTCAACCGACCATTGATTGGCTCAACTGCCCGCCCGTTAAGCCCAACCGACCATTGATTGGCTCAACTGCTTGCCCAATAAGATCAACCGACCATGGATTGGCTCAACTGCCCGCCCACTAAGCTCAATCGACCAATGACTGGCTCATTTGACCACCCACTAAGCTCAACCGACCATTGATTGGCTCAACTGCCCGCCCACTAAGCTTAACCGACCATTGATTGGCTCAACTGTCCGCCCAATAAGCTCAACCGACCATTGATTGGCTCAACTGCCCGCCCACTAAGCTCAACCGACCTTTGATTGGCACAACTGACCGCCCACTAAGCTCAACCGACTATTGATTTGCTCAACTGACCGCCCACTAAGCTCAAACGACCATTGTTATGCTAAACTGCCCGCCCACTAAGCTCAACCCACCATTGATTGGCTCCATTGACCGCTCACTAAGCTCAACCGACCTTTGATTGGCTCAACTGACAGCCCACTTAGCCAACCGACTTTTGATTGGCTCAACTGCTCACCCACTAAGCTCAACCGACCTTTGATTGGCTGAACTGACCGCCCACTAAGCTCAACCGACCATTGATTGGCACAACTGACCGCCCACTAAGCTCAACCGACTACTGATTTGCTCAACTGACCGCCCACTAAGTTCAACCGACCATTGTTATGCTAAACTGCCCGCCCACTAAGCTCAACCGACCATTGATTGGCTCCATTGACCGCCCACTAAGCTCAACCGACCTTTGATTGGCTCAACTGCCCGCCCACTAAGCTCAACCGATCTTTGATTGGCTCAACTGCCCGCCCACTAAGCTAAACCGGCCTTTGTTTGGCTCAACTGCCTGCCCACTAAGCTCAACCGACCTTTGATTGGCGCAACTGCCCGCCCACTAAGCTCACCCGACCTTTGATTGGCTCAACTGCCCGACCACTAAGCTCAACCGACTATTGATTGGCTCAACTGACCGCCCAATAAGCTCAACCGACCATTCATTATTTCAACTACCCGACCACTAAGCTCAACCGACCATTGATTGGCTCAACAGCCCGCCCACTAAGCTCAATAGACCATTGATTGGCGCAACTGCCCGCCCACTAAGCTCAAAGACCATTGATTGGCTCCACTGACCGCCCACTAAACTCAACCAACCAATGATTGGCTCAACTGCCCGCCCACTAAGCTCGACCGACCATTGATTGGCTCAACTGACCGCCCATTAAGCTTAACCGACCATTGATTGGCTCAACTGCCTGCCCACTACGATCAACCGACCATTGATTGGCTCAACTGCCCGCCCACTAAGCTCAATCGACCATTGATTGGCTCAACAGCCCGCCCACTAAGCTCAACAGACCAATGATTGACTCAACTGCCTGCCCACTAAGATCAACCGACCATTGATTGGCTCAACTGCCCGCCCACTAAGCTCAACCGACCATTGATTGGCTCAACTGCTCGCCCACTAAGCTCAACCGAACATTGATTGGCTCAACTGACCGCCCACTAAGCTCAACCGACAATTGTATGCTCAACTGCCCACCCACTAAGCTCAACCGACCATTGATTGGCTCCACTGACCGCCCACTAAGCTCAACCGACCATTGATTGGCTCAACTGCCCGCCCACTAAGCTCAACCGACTATTGATTGGCTCAACTGCCCGCCCACTAAGCCCAACCGACCATTGATTGGCTCAACTGCCTGCCCAATAAGATCAACCGACCATGGATTGGCTCAACTGCCCGCCCACTAAGCTCAATCGACCAATGACTGGCTCAACTGCCCGCCCACTAAGCTCAACCGACCATTGATTGGCTCAACTGCCCGCCCACTAAGCTCAACCGACCATTGATTGGCTCAACTGCCCGCCCACTAAGCTCAACCGACCATTGATTGACTCAACTGCCCGCCCACTAATCTGAAAGGACCATTGATTGACTCAACTGCCCGCCCACTTAGCTCAACCGACCTTTGATTGGATCAACTGCCTGCCCAATAAGATCAACCGACCATGGATTGGCTCAACTGCCCGCCCACTAAGCTCAATCGACCAATGACTGGCTCAACTGCCCGCCCACTAAGCTCAACCGACCATTGATTGGCTCAACTGCCCGCCCACTAAGCTCAACCAACCATTGATTGACTCAACTGCCCGCCCACTAATCTGAACGGACCATTGATTGGCTCAACTGCCCGCCCACTAAGCCCAACCGACCTTTGATTGGATCAACTGCCTGCCCAATAAGATCAACCGACCATGGATTGGCTCAACTGCCCGCCCACTAAGCTCAATCGACCAATGACTGGCTCAACTGCCCGCCCACTAAGCCCAACCGACCATTGATTGGCTCAACTGCCTGTCCAGTAAGATCAACCGACCATGGATTTGCTCAACTGCCTGTCCAGTAAGATCAACCGACCATGGATTTGCTCAACTGACCGCACACTAAGCTCAACCGACCATTGTTATGCTCAACTGCCCGCCCACTAAGCTCAACCGACCATTGATTGGCTCCACTGACCGCCCACTAAGCTCAACCGACCACTGATTGGCTCAACTGACCGCCCACTAAGCTCAACCGACCATTGATTGGCTCAACTGCCCGCCCACTAAGCTCAACCGACCATTGATTGGCTCAACTGCCCTCCCACTAAGCTCAACCGACCATTGATTGGCTCAACTGCCCGCCCACTAAGCTCAACCAACTTTGCATTGGCTCAACTGCACGCCCACTAAGCTCAACCGACCTTGGATTAGCTCAACTGAACGCCCACTAAGCTCAACCGGCCTTTGTTTGGCTCAACTGCCTTCCCACTAAGCTCAACCGACCTTTGATTGGCCCAACTGCCCGCCCACTAAGCTCACCCGACCTTTGATTGGCTCAACTGCCCGCCCACTAAGCTCAACCGACTATTGATTGGCTCAACTGACCGACCATTAATTTTAACCGACCATTCATTATTTCAACTACCCGACCACTAAGCTCAACCGACCATTGATTGGCTCAACAGCCCGCCCACTACGCTGAACAGACAATTGATTGACTCAACTGCCCGCCCACTAAGCTCAAACGACCATTGATTGGCTCCACTGACCGCCCACTGAGCTCAACAGACCATTGATTGGCTCAACTGCCCGCCCACTAAGCTCAACCGACCATTGATTGGCTCAACAGCCCGCCCACTAAGCTCAACCGACCATTGATTGACTCAACTGACCGCCCACTAAGCTCAACCGACCATTGATTGGCTTAACTGCCCGTCCACGAAGCTCAACTGACCATTGATTATCTCAACTGACCGCCCACTAAGCCAAACGACTTTTGATTGGCTCAACTGCCCGCCCACTAAGCTCAACCGACCTTTGATTGGCTGAACTGACCGCCCACTAAGCTCAACCGACCATTGATTGGCACAACTGACCGCCCACTAAGCTCAACCGACCATTGATTTGCTCAACTGACCGCCCACTAAGCTCAACCGACCATTGTTATGCTAAACTGCCCGCCCACTAAGCTCAACCTACCATTGATTGACTCAACTGCCCGCCCACTAAGCTCAACTGACCACTGATAGGCTCAAATGCCCGCCCATCTAAGCTCAACCGACCAATGATTGGCTCAAATGCCCGCCCATCTATGCTTAACGGAACATTGATTGACTCAACTTACCGCCCACTAAGCTCAACCGACCAGTAATTGGCTTAACTGCCCGCCCACTAATTTCAACCGACCATTGATTGGCTCAACTGCCCGTCCACGAAGCTCAACCGACCATTGATTGGCTCAACTGACCGCCCACTAAGCTCAACCGACCTTTGATTGGCTGAACTGACCGCCCGCTAAGCTCAACCGACCACTGATTGGCACAACTGACCGCCCACTAAGCTCAACCGACCATTGATTGGCTCAACTGCCCGCCCACTAAGCTCAACCGACCATTGATTGGCTCAACTGCCCGCCCACTAAACTCAACCGACCATTGATTGGCTCAACTGCCCGCCCACTAAGCTCAACCAACTTTGGATTGGCTCAACTGCCCGCCCACTAAGCTCAACCGACCATTGATTGGCTCAACTGCCCGCCCACTAATCTGAACGGACCATTGATTGACTCAACTGCCCGCCCACTTAGCTCAACCGACCTTTGATTGGATCAACTGCACGTCCACTTAGCTCAACCGACCTTGGATTGGCTCAACTGCCCGCCCACTAAGCTCAACCGACCATTGATTGGCTCAACTGACCGCCCATTAAGCTCAACCTACCATTGATAACTCAACTGCCCGCCCACTAAGCTCAACCGACCACTGATAGGCTCAAATGCCCGCCCATCTAAGTTCAACCGACCAATGATTGGCTCAAATGCCCGCCCATCTAAGCTTAACGGAACATTGATTGACTCAACTGACCGCCCACTAAGCTCAACCGACCAGTAATTGGCTTAACTGCCCGCCCACTAATTTCAACCGACCATTGATTGGCTCAACTGCCCGTCCACGAAGCTCAACCGACCATTGATTGGCTCAACTGACCGCCCACTAAGCTCAACCGACCTTTGATTGGCTGAACTGACCGCCCACTAAGCTCAACCGACCACTGATTGGCACAACTGACCGCCCACTAAGCTCAACCGACCATGGATTGGCTCAATTGCCCGCCCACTAAGCTCAACCGACCATTGATAGGCTCAACTGCCCGCCCACTAAGCTCAACCGACCATTGATTGGCTCCACCGACCGCCCACTAAGCTCAACCGACCACTGATTGGCTCAACTGACCGCCCACTAAGCTCAACCGACCATTGATTGGCTCAACTGCCCGCCCACTAAGCTCAACCGACCATTGATTGGCTCAACTGCCCTCCCACTAAGCTCAACCGACCATTGATTGGCTCAACTGCCCGCCCACTAAGCTCAACCAACTTTGCATTGGCTCAACTGCACGCCCACTAAGCTCAACCGACCTTGGATTAGCTCAACTGAACGCCCACTAAGCTCAACCGGCCTTTGTTTGGCTCAACTGCCTTCCCACTAAGCTCACCCGACCTTTGATTGGCTCAACTGCCCGCCCACTAAGCTCAACCGACTATTGATTGGCTCAACTGACCGACCATTAATTTTAACCGACCATTCATTATTTCAACTACCCGACCACTAAGCTCAACCGACCATTGATTGGCTCAACAGCCCGCCCACTACGCTGAACAGACAATTGATTGACTCAACTGCCCGCCCACTAAGCTCAAACGACCATTGATTGGCTCCACTGACCGCCCACTGAGCTCAACAGACCATTGATTGGCTCAACTGCCCGCCCACTAAGCTCAACCGACCATTGATTGGCTCAACAGCCCGCCCACTAAGCTCAACCGACCATTGATTGACTCAACTGACCGCCCACTAAGCTCAACCGACCATTGATTGGCTTAACTGCCCGTCCACGAAGCTCAACTGACCATTGATTATCTCAACTGACCGCCCACTAAGCCAAACGACTTTTGATTGGCTCAACTGCCCGCCCACTAAGCTCAACCGACCTTTGATTGGCTGAACTGACCGCCCACTAAGCTCAACCGACCATTGATTGGCACAACTGACCGCCCACTAAGCTCAACCGACCATTGATTTGCTCAACTGACCGCCCACTAAGCTCAACCGACCATTGTTATGCTAAACTGCCCGCCCACTAAGCTCAACCGACCATTGATTGACTCAACTGCCCGCCCACTAATCTGAAAGGACCATTGATTGACTCAACTGCCCGCCCACTTAGCTCAACCGACCTTTGATTGGATCAACTGCCTGCCCAATAAGATCAACCGACCATGGATTGGCTCAACTGCCCGCCCACTAAGCTCAATCGACCAATGACTGGCTCAACTGCCCGCCCACTAAGCTCAACCGACCATTGATTGGCTCAACTGCCCGCCCACTAAGCTCAACCAACCATTGATTGACTCAACTGCCCGCCCACTAATCTGAACGGACCATTGATTGGCTCAACTGCCCGCCCACTAAGCCCAACCGACCTTTGATTGGATCAACTGCCTGCCCAATAAGATCAACCGACCATGGATTGGCTCAACTGCCCGCCCACTAAGCTCAATCGACCAATGACTGGCTCAACTGCCCGCCCACTAAGCTCAACCGACCATTGATTGGCTCAACTGCCCGCCCACTAAGCCCAACCGACCATTGATTGGCTCAACTGCCTGTCCAGTAAGATCAACCGACCATGGATTTGCTCAACTGACCGCACACTAAGCTCAACCGACCATTGTTATGCTCAACTGCCCGCCCACTAAGCTCAACCGACCATTGATTGGCTCCACTGACCGCCCACTAAGCTCAACCGACCACTGATTGGCTCAACTGACCGCCCACTAAGCTCAACCGACCATTGATTGGCTCCATTGACCGCCCACTAAGCTCAACCGACCTTTGATTGGCTCAACTGCCCGCCCACTAAGCTCAACCGATCTTTGATTGGCTCAACTGCCCGCCCACTAAGCTAAACCGGCCTTTGTTTGGCTCAACTGCCTGCCCACTAAGCTCAACCGACCTTTGATTGGCGCAACTGCCCGCCCACTAAGCTCACCCGACCTTTGATTGGCTCAACTGCCCGACCACTAAGCTCAACCGACTATTGATTGGCTCAACTGACCGCCCAATAAGCTCAACCGACCATTCATTATTTCAACTACCCGACCACTAAGCTCAACCGACCATTGATTGGCTCAACAGCCCGCCCACTAAGCTCAATAGACCATTGATTGGCGCAACTGCCCGCCCACTAAGCTCAAAGACCATTGATTGGCTCCACTGACCGCCCACTAAACTCAACCAACCAATGATTGGCTCAACTGCCCGCCCACTAAGCTCGACCGACCATTGATTGGCTCAACTGACCGCCCATTAAGCTTAACCGACCATTGATTGGCTCAACTGCCTGCCCACTACGATCAACCGACCATTGATTGGCTCAACTGCCCGCCCACTAAGCTCAATCGACCATTGATTGGCTCAACAGCCCGCCCACTAAGCTCAACAGACCAATGATTGACTCAACTGCCTGCCCACTAAGATCAACCGACCATTGATTGGCTCAACTGCCCGCCCACTAAGCTCAACCGACCATTGATTGGCTCAACTGCTCGCCCACTAAGCTCAACCGAACATTGATTGGCTCAACTGACCGCCCACTAAGCTCAACCGACAATTGTATGCTCAACTGCCCACCCACTAAGCTCAACCGACCATTGATTGGCTCCACTGACCGCCCACTAAGCTCAACCGACCATGGATTGGCTCAATTGCCCGCCCACTAAGCTCAACCGACTATTGATAGGCTCAACTGCCCGCCCACTAAGCTCAACCGACCATTGATTGGCTCCACTGACCGCCCACTAAGCTCAACCGACCACTGATTGGCTCAACTGACCGCCCACTAAGTTCAACCGACCATTGATTGGCTCAACTGCCCGCCCACTAAGCTCAACCGACCATTGATTGGCTCAACTGCCCTCCCACTAAGCTCAACCGACCATTGATTGGCTCAACTGCCCGCCCACTAAGCTCAACCAACTTTGCATTGGCTCAACTGCACGCCCACTAAGCTCAACCGACCTTGGATTAGCTCAACTGAACGCCCACTAAGCTCAACCGGCCTTTGTTTGGCTCAACTGCCTTCCCACTAAGCTCACCCGACCTTTGATTGGCTCAACTGCCCGCCCACTAAGCTCAACCGACTATTGATTGGCTCAACTGACCGACCATTAATTTTAACCGACCATTCATTATTTCAACTACCCGACCACTAAGCTCAACCGACCATTGATTGGCTCAACAGCCCGCCCACTACGCTGAACAGACAATTGATTGACTCAACTTTCCGCCCACTAAGCTCAAACGACCATTGATTGGCTCCACTGACCGCCCACTGAGCTCAACAGACCATTGATTGGCTCAACTGCCCGCCCACTAAGCTCAACCGACCATTGATTGGCTCAACAGCCCGCCCACTAAGCTCAACCGACCATTGATTGACTCAACTGACCGCCCACTAAGCTCAACCGACCATTGATTGGCTTAACTGCCCGTCCACGAAGCTCAACTGACCATTGATTATCTCAACTGACCGCCCACTAAGCCAAACGACTTTTGATTGGCTCAACTGCCCGCCCACTAAGCTCAACCGACCTTTGATTGGCTGAACTGACCGCCCACTAAGCTCAACCGACCATTGATTGGCACAACTGACCGCCCACTAAGCTCAACCGACCATTGATTTGCTCAACTGACCGCCCACTAAGCTCAACCGACCATTGTTATGCTAAACTGCCCGCCCACTAAGCTCAACCGACCATTGATTGACTCAACTGCCCGCCCACTAATCTGAAAGGACCATTGATTGACTCAACTGCCCGCCCACTTAGCTCAACCGACCTTTGATTGGATCAACTGCCTGCCCAATAAGATCAACCGACCATGGATTGGCTCAACTGCCCGCCCACTAAGCTCAATCGACCAATGACTGGCTCAACTGCCCGCCCACTAAGCTCAACCGACCATTGATTGGCTCAACTGCCCGCCCACTAAGCTCAACCAACCATTGATTGACTCAACTGCCCGCCCACTAATCTGAACGGACCATTGATTGGCTCAACTGCCCGCCCACTAAGCCCAACCGACCTTTGATTGGATCAACTGCCTGCCCAATAAGATCAACCGACCATGGATTGGCTCAACTGCCCGCCCACTAAGCTCAATCGACCAATGACTGGCTCAACTGCCCGCCCACTAAGCTCAACCGACCATTGATTGGCTCAACTGCCCGCCCACTAAGCCCAACCGACCATTGATTGGCTCAACTGCCTGTCCAGTAAGATCAACCGACCATGGATTTGCTCAACTGACCGCACACTAAGCTCAACCGACCATTGTTATGCTCAACTGCCCGCCCACTAAGCTCAACCGACCATTGATTGGCTCCACTGACCGCCCACTAAGCTCAACCGACCTTTGATTGGCTCAACTGCCCGCCCACTAAGCTCAACCGATCTTTGATTGGCTCAACTGCCCGCCCACTAAGCTAAACCGGCCTTTGTTTGGCTCAACTGCCTGCCCACTAAGCTCAACCGACCTTTGATTGGCGCAACTGCCCGCCCACTAAGCTCACCCGACCTTTGATTGGCTCAACTGCCCGACCACTAAGCTCAACCGACTATTGATTGGCTCAACTGACCGCCCAATAAGCTCAACCGACCATTCATTATTTCAACTACCCGACCACTAAGCTCAACCGACCATTGATTGGCTCAACAGCCCGCCCAATAAGCTCAACCGACCATTCATTATTTCAACTACCCGACCACTAAGCTCAACCGACCATTGATTGGCTCAACAGCCCGCCCACTAAGCTCAATAGACCATTGATTGGCGCAACTGCCCGCCCACTAAGCTCAAAGACCATTGATTGGCTCCACTGACCGCCCACTAAACTCAACCAACCAATGATTGGCTCAACTGCCCGCCCACTAAGCTCGACCGACCATTGATTGGCTCAACTGACCGCCCATTAAGCTTAACCGACCATTGATTGGCTCAACTGCCTGCCCACTACGATCAACCGACCATTGATTGGCTCAACTGCCCGCCCACTAAGCTCAATCGACCATTGATTGGCTCAACAGCCCGCCCACTAAGCTCAACAGACCAATGATTGACTCAACTGCCTGCCCACTAAGATCAACCGACCATTGATTGGCTCAACTGCCCGCCCACTAAGCTCAACCGACCATTGATTGGCTCAACTGCTCGCCCACTAAGCTCAACCGAACATTGATTGGCTCAACTGACCGCCCACTAAGCTCAACCGACAATTGTATGCTCAACTGCCCACCCACTAAGCTCAACCGACCATTGATTGGCTCCACTGACCGCCCACTAAGCTCAACCGACCATTGATTGGCTCAACTGCCCGCCCACTAAGCTCAACCGACTATTGATTGGCTCAACTGCCCGCCCACTAAGCCCAACCGACCATTGATTGGCTCAACTGCCTGCCCAATAAGATCAACCGACCATGGATTGGCTCAACTGCCCGCCCACTAAGCTCAATCGACCAATGACTGGCTCAACTGCCCGCCCACTAAGCTCAACCGACCATTGATTGGCTCAACTGCCCGCCCACTAAGCTCAACCGACCATTGATTGGCTCAACCGCCCGCCCACTAAGCTCAACCGACCATTGATTGACTCAACTGCCCGCCCACTAATCTGAAAGGACCATTGATTGACTCAACTGCCCGCCCACTTAGCTCAACCGACCTTTGATTGGATCAACTGCCTGCCCAATAAGATCAACCGACCATGGATTGGCTCAACTGCCCGCCCACTAAGCTCAATCGACCAATGACTGGCTCAACTGCCCGCCCACTAAGCTCAACCGACCATTGATTGGCTCAACTGCCCGCCCACTAAGCTCAACCAACCATTGATTGACTCAACTGCCCGCCCACTAATCTGAACGGACCATTGATTGGCTCAACTGCCCGCCCACTAAGCCCAACCGACCTTTGATTGGATCAACTGCCTGCCCAATAAGATCAACCGACCATGGATTGGCTCAACTGCCCGCCCACTAAGCTCAATCGACCAATGACTGGCTCAACTGCCCGCCCACTAAGCCCAACCGACCATTGATTGGCTCAACTGCCTGTCCAGTAAGATCAACCGACCATGGATTTGCTCAACTGCCTGTCCAGTAAGATCAACCGACCATGGATTTGCTCAACTGACCGCACACTAAGCTCAACCGACCATTGTTATGCTCAACTGCCCGCCCACTAAGCTCAACCGACCATTGATTGGCTCCACTGACCGCCCACTAAGCTCAACCGACCACTGATTGGCTCAACTGACCGCCCACTAAGCTCAACCGACCATTGATTGGCTCAACTGCCCGCCCACTAAGCTCAACCGACCATTGATTGGCTCAACTGCCCTCCCACTAAGCTCAACCGACCATTGATTGGCTCAACTGCCCGCCCACTAAGCTCAACCAACTTTGCATTGGCTCAACTGCACGCCCACTAAGCTCAACCGACCTTGGATTAGCTCAACTGAACGCCCACTAAGCTCAACCGGCCTTTGTTTGGCTCAACTGCCTTCCCACTAAGCTCAACCGACCTTTGATTGGCCCAACTGCCCGCCCACTAAGCTCACCCGACCTTTGATTGGCTCAACTGCCCGCCCACTAAGCTCAACCGACTATTGATTGGCTCAACTGACCGACCATTAATTTTAACCGACCATTCATTATTTCAACTACCCGACCACTAAGCTCAACCGACCATTGATTGGCTCAACAGCCCGCCCACTACGCTGAACAGACAATTGATTGACTCAACTGCCCGCCCACTAAGCTCAAACGACCATTGATTGGCTCCACTGACCGCCCACTGAGCTCAACAGACCATTGATTGGCTCAACTGCCCGCCCACTAAGCTCAACCGACCATTGATTGGCTCAACAGCCCGCCCACTAAGCTCAACCGACCATTGATTGACTCAACTGACCGCCCACTAAGCTCAACCGACCATTGATTGGCTTAACTGCCCGTCCACGAAGCTCAACTGACCATTGATTATCTCAACTGACCGCCCACTAAGCCAAACGACTTTTGATTGGCTCAACTGCCCGCCCACTAAGCTCAACCGACCTTTGATTGGCTGAACTGACCGCCCACTAAGCTCAACCGACCATTGATTGGCACAACTGACCGCCCACTAAGCTCAACCGACCATTGATTTGCTCAACTGACCGCCCACTAAGCTCAACCGACCATTGTTATGCTAAACTGCCCGCCCACTAAGCTCAACCTACCATTGATTGACTCAACTGCCCGCCCACTAAGCTCAACTGACCACTGATAGGCTCAAATGCCCGCCCATCTAAGCTCAACCGACCAATGATTGGCTCAAATGCCCGCCCATCTATGCTTAACGGAACATTGATTGACTCAACTTACCGCCCACTAAGCTCAACCGACCTTTGATTGGCTGAACTGACCGCCCGCTAAGCTCAACCGACCACTGATTGGCACAACTGACCGCCCACTAAGCTCAACCGACCATTGATTGGCTCAACTGCCCGCCCACTAAGCTCAACCGACCATTGATTGGCTCAACTGCCCGCCCACTAAACTCAACCGACCATTGATTGGCTCAACTGCCCGCCCACTAAGCTCAACCAACTTTGGATTGGCTCAACTGCCCTCCCACTAAGCTCAACCGACCATTGATTGGCTCAACTGCCCGCCCACTAATCTGAACGGACCATTGATTGACTCAACTGCCCGCCCACTTAGCTCAACCGACCTTTGATTGGATCAACTGCACGTCCACTTAGCTCAACCGACCTTGGATTGGCTCAACTGCCCGCCCACTAAGCTCAACCGACCATTGATTGGCTCAACTGACCGCCCATTAAGCTCAACCTACCATTGATAACTCAACTGCCCGCCCACTAAGCTCAACCGACCACTGATAGGCTCAAATGCCCGCCCATCTAAGTTCAACCGACCAATGATTGGCTCAAATGCCCGCCCATCTAAGCTTAACGGAACATTGATTGACTCAACTGACCGCCCACTAAGCTCAACCGACCAGTAATTGGCTTAACTGCCCGCCCACGAATTTCAACCGACCATTGATTGGCTCAACTGCCCGTCCACGAAGCTCAACCGACCATTGATTGGCTCAACTGACCGCCCACTAAGCTCAACCGACCTTTGATTGGCTGAACTGACCGCCCACTAAGCTCAACCGACCACTGATTGGCACAACTGACCGCCCACTAAGCTCAACCGACCATGGATTGGCTCAATTGCCCGCCCACTAAGCTCAACCGACCATTGATAGGCTCAACTGCCCGCCCACTAAGCTCAACCGACCATTGATTGGCTCCACTGACCGCCCACTAAGCTCAACCGACCACTGATTGGCTCAACTGACCGCCCACTAAGCTCAACCGACCATTGATTGGCTCAACTGCCCGCCCACTAAGCTCAACCGACCATTGATTGGCTCAACTGCCCTCCCACTAAGCTCAACCGACCATTGATTGGCTCAACTGCCCGCCCACTAAGCTCAACCAACTTTGCATTGGCTCAACTGCACGCCCACTAAGCTCAACCGACCTTGGATTAGCTCAACTGAACGCCCACTAAGCTCAACCGGCCTTTGTTTGGCTCAACTGCCTTCCCACTAAGCTCACCCGACCTTTGATTGGCTCAACTGCCCGCCCACTAAGCTCAACCGACTATTGATTGGCTCAACTGACCGACCATTAATTTTAACCGACCATTCATTATTTCAACTACCCGACCACTAAGCTCAACCGACCATTGATTGGCTCAACAGCCCGCCCACTACGCTGAACAGACAATTGATTGACTCAACTGCCCGCCCACTAAGCTCAAACGACCATTGATTGGCTCCACTGACCGCCCACTGAGCTCAACAGACCATTGATTGGCTCAACTGCCCGCCCACTAAGCTCAACCGACCATTGATTGGCTCAACAGCCCGCCCACTAAACTCAACCGACCATTGATTGACTCAACTGACCGCCCACTAAGCTCAACCGACCATTGATTGGCTTAACTGCCCGTCCACGAAGCTCAACTGTCCATTGATTATCTCAACTGACCGCCCACTAAGCCAAACGACTTTTGATTGGCTCAACTGCCCGCCCACTAAGCTCAACCGACCTTTGATTGGCTGAACTGACCGCCCACTAAGCTCAACCGACCATTGATTGGCACAACTGACCGCCCACTAAGCTCAACCGACCATTGATTTGCTCAACTGACCGCCCACTAAGCTCAACCGACCATTGTTATGCTAAACTGCCCGCCCACTAAGCTCAACCGACCATTGATTGACTCAACTGCCCGCCCACTAATCTGAAAGGACCATTGATTGACTCAACTGCCCGCCCACTTAGCTCAACCGACCTTTGATTGGATCAACTGCCTGCCCAATAAGATCAACCGACTATGGATTGGCTCAACTGCCCGCCCACTAAGCTCAATCGACCAATGACTGGCTCAACTGCCCGCCCACTAAGCTCAACCGACCATTGATTGGCTCAACTGCCCGCCCACTAAGCTCAACCAACCATTGATTGACTCAACTGCCCGCCCACTAATCTGAACGGACCATTGATTGGCTCAACTGCCCGCCCACTAAGCCCAACCGACCTTTGATTGGATCAACTGCCTGCCCAATAAGATCAACCGACCATGGATTGGCTCAACTGCCCGCCCACTAAGCTCAATCGACCAATGACTGGCTCAACTGCCCGCCCACTAAGCTCAACCGACCATTGATTGGCTCAACTGCCCGCCCACTAAGCCCAACCGACCATTGATTGGCTCAACTGCCTGTCCAGTAAGATCAACCGACCATGGATTTGCTCAACTGACCGCACACTAAGCTCAACCGACCATTGTTATGCTCAACTGCCCGCCCACTAAGCTCAACCGACCATTGATTGGCTCCACTGACCGCCCACTAAGCTCAACCGACCACTGATTGGCTCAACTGACCGCCCACTAAGCTCAACCGACCATTGATTGGCTCAACTGCCCGCCCACTAAGCTCAACCGACCATTGATTGGCTCAACTGCCCTCCCACTAAGCTCAACCGACCATTGATTGGCTCAACTGCCCGCCCACTAAGCTCAACCAACTTTGCATTGGCTCAACTGCACGCCCACTAAGCTCAACCGACCTTGGATTAGCTCAACTGAACGCCCACTAAGCTCAACCGGCCTTTGTTTGGCTCAACTGCCTTCCCACTAAGCTCAACCGACCTTTGATTGGCCCAACTGCCCGCCCACTAAGCTCACCCGACCTTTGATTGGCTCAACTGCCCGCCCACTAAGCTCAACCGACTATTGATTGGCTCAACTGACCGACCATTAATTTTAACCGACCATTCATTATTTCAACTACCCGACCACTAAGCTCAACCGACCATTGATTGGCTCAACAGCCCGCCCACTACGCTGAACAGACAATTGATTGACTCAACTGCCCGCCCACTAAGCTCAAACGACCATTGATTGGCTCCACTGACCGCCCACTGAGCTCAACAGACCATTGATTGGCTCAACTGCCCGCCCACTAAGCTCAACCGACCATTGATTGGCTCAACAGCCCGCCCACTAAGCTCAACCGACCATTGATTGACTCAACTGACCGCCCACTAAGCTCAACCGACCATTGATTGGCTTAACTGCCCGTCCACGAAGCTCAACTGACCATTGATTATCTCAACTGACCGCCCACTAAGCCAAACGACTTTTGATTGGCTCAACTGCCCGCCCACTAAGCTCAACCGACCTTTGATTGGCTGAACTGACCGCCCACTAAGCTCAACCGACCATTGATTGGCTCAACTGCCTTCCCACTAAGCTCAACCGACCTTTGATTGGCCCAACTGCCCGCCCACTAAGCTCACCCGACCTTTGATTGGCTCAACTGCCCGCCCACTAAGCTCAACCGACTATTGATTGGCTCAACTGACCGACCATTAATTTTAACCGACCATTCATTATTTCAACTACCCGACCACTAAGCTCGACCGACCATTGATTGGCTCAACTGACCGCCCATTAAGCTTAACCGACCATTGATTGGCTCAACTGCCTGCCCACTACGATCAACCGACCATTGATTGGCTCAACTGCCCGCCCACTAAGCTCAATCGACCATTGATTGGCTCAACAGCCCGCCCACTAAGCTCAACAGACCAATGATTGACTCAACTGCCTGCCCACTAAGATCAACCGACCATTGATTGGCTCAACTGCCCGCCCACTAAGCTCAACCGACCATTGATTGGCTCAACTGCTCGCCCACTAAGCTCAACCGAACATTGATTGGCTCAACTGACCGCCCACTAAGCTCAACCGACAATTGTATGCTCAACTGCCCACCCACTAAGCTCAACCGACCATTGATTGGCTCCACTGACCGCCCACTAAGCTCAACCGACCATTGATTGGCTCAACTGCCCGCCCACTAAGCTCAACCGACTATTGATTGGCTCAACTGCCCGCCCACTAAGCCCAACCGACCATTGATTGGCTCAACTGCCTGCCCAATAAGATCAACCGACCATGGATTGGCTCAACTGCCCGCCCACTAAGCTCAATCGACCATGGATTGGCTCAACTGCCCGCCCACTAAGCTCAATCGACCAATGACTGGCTCAACTGCCCGCCCACTAAGCTCAACCGACCATTGATTGGCTCAACTGCCCGCCCACTAAGCTCAACCAACCATTGATTGACTCAACTGCCCGCCCACTAATCTGAACGGACCATTGATTGGCTCAACTGCCCGCCCACTAAGCCCAACCGACCTTTGATTGGATCAACTGCCTACCCAATAAGATCAACCGACCATGGATTGGCTCAACTGCCCGCCCACTAAGCTCAATCGACCAATGACTGGCTCAACTGCCCGCCCACTAAGCCCAACCGACCTTTGATTGGATCAACTGCCTGTCCAGTAAGATCAACCGACCATGGATTTGCTCATTTGACCGCACACTAAGCTCAACCGACCATTGTTATGCTCAACTGCCCGCCCACTAAGCTCAACCGACCATTGATTGGCTCCACTGACCGCCCACTAAGCTCAACCGACCACTGATTGGCTCAACTGACCGCCCACTAAGCTCAACCGACCATTGATTGGCTCAACTGCCCGCCCACTAAGCTCAACCGACCATTGATTGGCTCAACTGCCCTCCCACTAAGCTCAACCGACCATTGATTGGCTCAACTGCCCGCCCACTAAGCTCAACCAACTTTGCATTGGCTCAACTGCACGCCCACTAAGCTCAACCGACCTTGGATTAGCTCAACTGAACGCCCACTAAGCTCAACCGGCCTTTGTTTGGCTCAACTGCCTTCCCACTAAGCTCAACCGACCTTTGATTGGCCCAACTGCCCGCCCACTAAGCTCACCCGACCTTTGATTGGCTCAACTGCCCGCCCACTAAGCTCAACCGACTATTGATTGGCTCAACTGACCGACCATTAATTTTAACCGACCATTCATTATTTCAACTACCCGACCACTAAGCTCAACCGACCATTGATTGGCTCAACAGCCCGCCCACTACGCTGAACAGACAATTGATTGACTCAACTGCCCGCCCACTAAGCTCAAACGACCATTGATTGGCTCCACTGACCGCCCACTGAGCTCAACAGACCATTGATTGGCTCAACTGCCCGCCCACTAAGCTCAACCGACCATTGATTGGCTCAACAGCCCGCCCACTAAGCTCAACCGACCATTGATTGACTCAACTGACCGCCCACTAAGCTCAACCGACCATTGATTGGCTTAACTGCCCGTCCACGAAGCTCAACTGACCATTGATTATCTCAACTGACCGCCCACTAAGCCAAACGACTTTTGATTGGCTCAACTGCCCGCCCACTAAGCTCAACCGACCTTTGATTGACTGAACTGACCGCCCACTAAGCTCAACCGACCATTGATTGGCACAACTGACCGCCCACTAAGCTCAACCGACCATTGATTTGCTCAACTGACCGCCCACTAAGCTCAACCGACCATTGTTATGCTAAACTGCCCGCCCACTAAGCTCAACCTACCATTGATTGACTCAACTGCCCGCCCACTAAGCTCAACTGACCACTGATAGGCTCAAATGCCCGCCCATCTAAGCTCAACCGACCAATGATTGGCTCAAATGCCCGCCCATCTATGCTTAACGGAACATTGATTGACTCAACTTACCGCCCACTAAGCTCAACCGACCAGTAATTGGCTTAACTGCCCGCCCACTAATTTCAACCGACCATTGATTGGCTCAACTGCCCGTCCACGAAGCTCAACCGACCATTGATTGGCTCAACTGACCGCCCACTAAGCTCAACCGACCTTTGATTGGCTGAACTGACCGCCCGCTAAGCTCAACCGACCACTGATTGGCACAACTGACCGCCCACTAAGCTCAACCGACCATTGATTGGCTCAACTGCCCGCCCACTAAGCTCAACCGACCATTGATTGGCTCAACTGCCCGCCCACTAAACTCAACCGACCATTGATTGGCTCAACTGCCCGCCCACTAAGCTCAACCAACTTTGGATTGGCTCAACTGCCCGCCCACTAAGCTCAACCGACCATTGATTGGCTCAACTGCCCGCCCACTAATCTGAACGGACCATTGATTGACTCAACTGCCCGCCCACTTAGCTCAACCGACCTTTGATTGGATCAACTGCACGTCCACTTAGCTCAACCGACCTTGGATTGGCTCAACTGCCCGCCCACTAAGCTCAACCGACCATTGATTGGCTCAACTGACCGCCCATTAAGCTCAACCTACCATTGATAACTCAACTGCCCGCCCACTAAGCTCAACCGACCACTGATAGGCTCAAATGCCCACCCATCTAAGTTCAACCGACCAATGATTGGCTCAAATGCCCGCCCATCTAAGCTTAACGGAACATTGATTGACTCAACTGACCGCCCACTAAGCTCAACCGACCAGTAATTGGCTTAACTGCCCGCCCACTAATTTCAACCGACCATTGATTGGCTCAACTGCCCGTCCACGAAGCTCAACCGACCATTGATTGGCTCAACTGACCGCCCACTAAGCTCAACCGACCTTTGATTGGCTGAACTGACCGCCCACTAAGCTCAACCGACCACTGATTGGCACAACTGACCGCCCACTAAGCTCAACCGACCATGGATTGGCTCAACTGCCCGCCCACTAAGCTCAACCGACCATTGATTGGCTCAACTGCCCGCCCACTAAGCTCAACCGACCATTGATTGGCTCAACTGCCCGCCCACTAAGCTCAACCAACTTTGGATTGGCTCAACTGCACGCCCACTAAGCTCAACCGACCTTGGATTAGCTCAACTGAACGCCCACTAAGCTCAACCGGCCTTTGTTTGGCTCAACTGCCTGCCCACTAAGCTCAACCGACCTTTGATTGGCCCAACTGCCCGCCCACTAAGCTCACTCGACCTTTGATTGGCTCAACTGCCCGCCCACTAAGCTCAACCGACTATTGATTGGCTCAACTGACCAACCATTAAGTTTAACCGACCATTCATTATTTCAACTACCTGACCACTAAGCTCAACCGACCATTGATTGGCTCAACAGCCAGCCCACTACGCTGAACAGACAATTGATTGGCTCAACTGCCCGCCCACTAAGCTCAAACGACCATTGATTGGCTCCACTGACCGCCCACTGAGCTCAACAGACCATTGATTGGCTCAACTGCCCGCCCACTAAGCTCAACCGATTATTGATTGGCTCAACAGCCCGCCCACTAAGCTCAACCGACCATTGATTGACTCAACTGACCGCCCACTAAGCTCAACCGACCATTCACTGGCTTAACTGCCCGCCCACTGATTTCAACCGACCATTGATTGGCTCAACTGCCCGTCCACGAAGCTCAACCGACCATTGTTTGGCTCAACTGACCGCCCACTAAGCTCAACCGACCATTGATTGGCACAACTGACCGCCCACTTAGCTCAACCTACCATTGATTTGCTCAACTGCCCGCCCACTAAGCTCAACCGACCTTTGATTGGCTCCACTGACCGCCCACTAAGCTCAACCGACCACTGATTGGCTCAACTGCCCGCTCACTAAGCTCAACCGACCATTGATTGGCTCCATTGACCGCCCACTAAACTCAACCGACCATTGATCGGCTCAACTGCCCGCCCACTAAGCTCAACCGACCATTGATTGGCTCAACTGCCCGCCCACTAAGCCCAACCGACCATTGATTGGCTCAACTGCTTGCCCACTAAGCTCAACCGACCATGGATTGGCTCAACTGCCCGCCCACTAAGCTCAATCGACCAATGACTGGCTCAACAGTCCGCCCAATAAGCTCAACCGACCATTGATTGGCTCAACTGCCCGCCCACTAAGCTCAACCGACCTTTGATTGGCACAACTGACCGCCCACTAAGCTCAACCGACTATTGATTTGCTCAACTGACCGCCCACTAAGCTCAACCGACCATTGTTATGCTAAACTGCCCGCCCACTAAGCTCAACCGACCATTGATTGGCTCCATTGACCGCTCACTAAGCTCAACCGACCTTTGATTGGCTCAACTGACAGCCCACTAAGCCAACCGACTTTTGATTGGCTCAACTGCCCGCCCACTAAGCTCAACCGACCTTTGATTGGCTGAACTGACCGCCCACTAAGCTCAACCGACCATTGATTGGCACAACTGACCGCCCACTAAGCTCAACCGACTACTGATTTGCTCAACTGACCGCCCACTAAGTTCAACCGACCATTGTTATGCTAAACTGCCCCCCACTAAGCTCAACCGACCATTGATTGGCTCCATTGACCGCCCACTAAGCTCAACCGACCTTTGATTGGCTCAACTGCCCGCCCACTAAGCTCAACCGATCTTTGATTGGCTCAACCCCCGCCCACTAAGCTAAACCGGCCTTTGTTTGGCTCAACTGCCTGCCCACTAAGCTCAACCGACCTTTGATTGGCGCAACTGCCCGCCCACTAAGCTCACCCGACCTTTGATTGGCTCAACGGCCCGACCACTAAGCTCAACCGACTATTGATTGGCTCAACTGACCGCCCAATAAGCTCAACCGACCATTTATTATTTCAACTACCCGACCACTAAGCTCAACCGACCATTGATTGGCTCAACAGCCCGCCCACTAAGCTCAATCGACCAATGACTGGCTCAACTGCCCGCCCACTAAGCTCAACCGACCATTGATTGGCTCAACTGCCCGCCCACTAAGCTCAACCAACCATTGATTGACTCAACTGCCCGCCCACTAATCTGAACGGACCATTGATTGGCTCAACTGCCCTCCCACTAAGCCCAACCGACCTTTGATTGGATCAACTGCCTGCCCACTAAGCTCAATCGACCAATGACTGGCTCAACTGCCCGCCCACTAAGCTCAACCGACCAATGACTGGCTCAACTGCCCGCCCACTAAGCTCAACCGACCATTGATTGGCTCAACTGCCCGCCCACTAAGCTCAACCGACCATTGATTGGCTCAACTGCCCGCCCACTAAGCCCAACCGACCATTGATTGGCTCAACTGCCTGTCCAGTAAGATCAACCAACTTTGGATTGGCTCAACTGCCCGCCCACTAAGCTCAACCGACCAGTAATTGGCTTAACTGCCCGCCCACTAATTTCAACCGACCATTGATTGGCTCAACTGCCCGTCCACGAAGCTCAACCGACCATTGATTGGCTCAACTGACCGCCCACTAAGCTCAACCGACCTTTGATTGGCTGAACTGACCGCCCGCTAAGCTCAACCGACCACTGATTGGCACAACTGACCGCCCACTAAGCTCAACCGACCATTGATTGGCTCAACTGCCCGCCCACTAAGCTCAACCGACCATTGATTGGCTCAACTGCCCGCCCACTAAACTCAACCGACCATTGATTGGCTCAACTGCCCGCCCACTAAGCTCAACCAACTTTGGATTGGCTCAACTGCCCGCCCACTAAGCTCAACCGACCATTGATTGGCTCAACTGCCCGCCCACTAAGCTCAACCGACCTTTGATTGGCACAACTGACCGCCCACTAAGCTCAACCGACTATTGATTTGCTCAACTGACCGCCCACTAAGCTCAACCGACCATTGTTATGCTAAACTGCCCGCCCACTAAGCTCAACCGACCATTGATTGGCTCCATTGACCGCTCACTAAGCTCAACCGACCTTTGATTGGCTCAACTGACAGCCCACTAAGCCAACCGACTTTTGATTGGCTCAACTGCCCGCCCACTAAGCTCAACCGACCTTTGATTGGCTGAACTGACCGCCCACTAAGCTCAACCGACCATTGATTGGCACAACTGACCGCCCACTAAGCTCAACCGACTACTGATTTGCTCAACTGACCGCCCACTTAGTTCAACCGACCATTGTTATGCTAAACTGCCCCCCCACTAAGCTCAACCGACCATTGATTGGCTCCATTGACCGCCCACTAAGCTCAACCGACCTTTGATTGGCTCAACTGCCCGCCCACTAAGCTCAACCGATCTTTGATTGGCTCAACCCCCGCCCACTAAGCTAAACCGGCCTTTGTTTGGCTCAACTGCCTGCCCACTAAGCTCAACCGACCTTTGATTGGCGCAACTGCCCGCCCACTAAGCTCACCCGACCTTTGATTGGCTCAACTGCCCGACCACTAAGCTCAACCGACTATTGATTGGCTCAACTGACCGCCCAATAAGCTCAACCGACCATTCATTATTTCAACTACCCGACCACTAAGCTCAACCGACCATTGATTGGCTCAACAGCCCGCCCACTAAGCTCAATAGACCATTGATTGGCGCAACTGCCCGCCCACTAAGCTCAAAGACCATTGATTGGCTCCACTGACCGCCCACTAAACTCAACCAACCAATGATTGGCTCAACTGCCCGCCCACTAAGCTCGACCGACCATTGATTGGCTCAACTGACCGCCCATTAAGCTTAACCGACCATTGATTGGCTCAACTGCCTGCCCACTACGATCAACCGACCATTGATTGGCTCAACTGCCCGCCCACTAAGCTCAATCGACCATTGATTGGCTCAACAGCCCGCCCACTAAGCTCAACAGACCAATGATTGACTCAACTGCCTGCCCACTAAGATCAACCGACCATTGATTGGCTCAACTGCCCGCCCACTAAGCTCAACCGACCATTGATTGGCTCAACTGCTCGCCCACTAAGCTCAACCGAACATTGATTGGCTGAACTGACCGCCCACTAAGCTCAACCGACAATTTAATGCTCAACTGCCCACCCACTAAGCTCAACCGACCATTGATTGGCTCCACTGACCGCCCACTAAGCTCAACCGACCATTGATTGGCTCAACTGCCCGCCCACTAAGCTCAACCGACTATTGATTGGCTCAACTGCCCGCCCACTAAGCCCAACCGACCATTGATTGGCTCAACTGCCTGCCCAATAAGATCAACCGACCATGGATTGGCTCAACTGCCCGCCCACTAAGCTCAATCGACCAATGACTGGCTCAACTGCCCGCCCACTAAGCTCAACCGACCATTGATTGGCTCAACTGCCCGCCCACTAAGCTCAACCGACCATTGATTGGCTCAACTGCCCGCCCACTAAGCTCAACCGACCATTGATTGACTCAACTGCCCGCCCACTAATCTGAACGGACCATTGATTGACTCAACTGCCCGCCCACTTAGCTCAACCGACCTTTGATTGGATCAACTGCCTGCCCAATAAGATCAACCGACCATGGATTGGCTCAACTGCCCGCCCACTAAGCTCAATCGACCAATGACTGGCTCAACTGCCCGCCCACTAAGCTCAACCGACCATTGATTGGCTCAACTGCCCGCCCACTAAGCTCAACCAACCATTGATTGACTCAACTGCCCGCCCACTAATCTGAACGGACCATTGATTGGCTCAACTGCCCTCCCACTAAGCCCAACCGACCTTTGATTGGATCAACTGCCTGCCCACTAAGCTCAATCGACCAATGACTGGCTCAACTGCCCGCCCACTAAGCTCAACCGACCAATGACTGGCTCAACTGCCCGCCCACTAAGCTCAACCGACCATTGATTGGCTCAACTGCCCGCCCACTAAGCTCAACCGACCATTGATTGGCTCAACTGCCCGCCCACTAAGCCCAACCGACCATTGATTGGCTCAACTGCCTGTCCAGTAAGATCAACCAACTTTGGATTGGCTCAACTGCCCGCCCACTAAGCTCAACCGACCAGTAATTGGCTTAACTGCCCACCCACTAATTTCAACCGACCATTGATTGGCTCAACTGCCCGTCCACGAAGCTCAACCGACCATTGATTGGCTCAACTGACCGCCCACTAAGCTCAACCGACCTTTGATTGGCTGAACTGACCGCCCGCTAAGCTCAACCGACCACTGATTGGCACAACTGACCGCCCACTAAGCTCAACCGACCATTGATTGGCTCAACTGCCCGCCCACTAAGCTCAACCGACCATTGTTTGGCTCAACTGCCCGCCCACTAAACTCAACCGACCATTGATTGGCTCAACTGCCCGCCCACTAAGCTCAACCAACTTTGGATTGGCTCAACTGCCCGCCCACTAAGCTCAACCGACCATTGATTGGCTCAACTGCCCGCCCACTAATCTGAACGGACCATTGATTGACTCAACTGCCCGCCCACATAGCTCAACCGACCTTTGATTGGATCAACTGCACGTCCACTTAGCTCAACCGACCTTGGATTGGCTCAACTGCCCGCCCACTAAGCTCAACCGACCATTGATTGGCTCAACTGACCGCCCATTAAGCTCAACCTACCATTGATAACTCAACTGCCCGCCCACTAAGCTCAACCGACCACTGATAGGCTCAAATGCCCGCCCATCTAAGTTCAACCGACCAATGATTGGCTCAAATGCCCGCCCATCTAAGCTTAACGGAACATTGATTGACTCAACTGACCGCCCACTAAGCTCAACCGACCAGTAATTGGCTTAACTGCCCGCCCACTAATTTCAACCGACCATTGATTGGCTCAACTGCCCGTCCACGAAGCTCAACCGACCATTGATTGGCTCAACTGACCGCCCACTAAGCTCAACCGACCTTTGATTGGCTGAACTGACCGCCCACTAAGCTCAACCGACCACTGATTGGCACAACTGACCGCCCACTAAGCTCAACCGACCATGGATTGGCTCAACTGCCCGCCCACTAAGCTCAACCGACCATTGATTGGCTCAACTGCCCGCCCACTAAGCTCAACCGACCATTGATTGGCTCAACTGCCCGCCCACTAAGCTCAACCAACTTTGGATTGGCTCAACTGCACGCCCACTAAGCTCAACCGACCTTGGATTAGCTCAACTGAACGCCCACTAAGTTCAACCGGCCTTTGTTTGGCTCAACTGCCTGCCCACTAAGCTCAACCGACCTTTGATTGGCCCAACTGCCCGCCCACTAAGCTCACTTGACCTTTGATTTGCTCAACTGCCCGCCCACTAAGCTCAACCGACTATTGATTGGCTCAACTGACCAACCATTAAGTTTAACCGACCATTCATTATTTCAACTACCTGACCACTAAGCTCAACCGACCATTGATTGGCTCAACAGCCAGCCCACTACGCTGAACAGACAATTGATTGGCTCAACTGCCCGCCCACTAAGCTCAAACGACCATTGATTGGCTCCACTGACCGCCCACTGAGCTCAACAGACCATTGATTGGCTCAACTGCCCGCCCACTAAGCTCAACCGATTATTGATTGGCTCAACAGCCCGCCCACTAAGCTCAACCGACCATTGATTGACTCAACTGACCGCCCACTAAGCTCAACCGACCATTCACTGGCTTAACTGCCCGCCCACTGATTTCAACCGACCATTGATTGGCTCAACTGCCCGTCCACGAAGCTCAACCGACCATTGATTGGCTCAACTGACCGCCCACTAAGCTCAACCGACCATTGATTGGCACAACTGACCGCCCACTTAGCTCAACCTACCATTGATTTGCTCAACTGCCCGCCCACTAAGCTCAACCGACCTTTGATTGGCTCCACTGACCGCCCACTAAGCTCAACCGACCACTGATTGGCTCAACTGCCCGCTCACTAAGCTCAACCGACCATTGATTGGCTCCATTGACCGCCCACTAAACTCAACCGACCATTGATCGGCTCAACTGCCCGCCCACTAAGCTCAACCGACCATTGATTGGCTCAACTGCCCGCCCACTAAGCCCAACCGACCATTGATTGGCTCAACTGCTTGCCCAATAAGATCAACCGACCATGGATTGGCTCAACTGCCCGCCCACTAAGCTCAATCGACCAATGACTGGCTCATTTGACCACCCACTAAGCTCAACCGACCATTGATTGGCTCAACTGCCCGCCCACTAAGCTTAACCGACCATTGATTGGCTCAACTGTCCGCCCAATAAGCTCAACCGACCATTGATTGGCTCAACTGCCAGCCCACTAAGCTCAACCGACCTTTGATTGGCACAACTGACCGCCCACTAAGCTCAACCGACTATTGATTTGCTCAACTGACCGCCCACTAAGCTCAACCGACCATTGTTATGCTAAACTGCCCGCCCACTAAGCTCAACCGACCATTGATTGGCTCCATTGACCGCTCACTAAGCTCAACCGACCTTTGATTGGCTCAACTGACAGCCCACTAAGCCAACCGACTTTTGATTGGCTCAACTGCCCGCCCACTAAGCTCAACCGACCTTTGATTGGCTGAACTGACCGCCCACTAAGGTCAACCGACCATTGATTGGCACAACCGACCGCCCACTAAGCTCAACCGACTACTGATTTGCTCAACTGACCGCCCACTAAGTTCAACCGACCATTGTTATGCTAAACTGCCCTCCCACTAAGCTCAACCGACCATTGATTGGCTCCATTGACCGCCCACTAAGCTCAACCGACCTTTGATTGGCTCAACTGCCCGCCCACTAAGCTCAACCGATCTTTGATTGGCTCAACCCCCGCCCACTAAGCTAAACCGGCCTTTGTTTGGCTCAACTGCCTGCCCACTAAGCTCAACCGACCTTTGATTGGCGCAACTGCCCGCCCACTAAGCTCACCCGACCTTTGATTGGCTCAACTGCCCGACCACTAAGCTCAACCGACTATTGATTGGCTCAACTGACCGCCCAATAAGCTCAACCGACCATTCATTATTTCAACTACCCGACCACTAAGCTCAACCGACCATTGATTGGCTCAACAGCCCGCCCACTAAGCTCAATAGACCATTGATTGGCGCAACTGCCCGCCCACTAAGCTCAAAGACCATTGATTGGCTCCACTGACCGCCCACTAAACTCAACCAACCAATGATTGGCTCAACTGCCCGCCCACTAAGCTCGACCGACCATTGATTGGCTCAACTGACCGCCCATTAAGCTTAACCGACCATTGATTGGCTCAACTGCCTGCCCACTACGATCAACCGACCATTGATTGGCTCAACTGCCCGCCCACTAAGCTCAATCGACCATTGATTGGCTCAACAGCCCGCCCACTAAGCTCAACAGACCAATGATTGACTCAACTGCCTGCCCACTAAGATCAACCGACCATTGATTGGATCAACTGCCCGCCCACTAAGCTCAACCGACCATTGATTGGCTCAACTGCTCGCCCACTAAGCTCAACCGAACATTGATTGGCTGAACTGACCGCCCACTAAGCTCAACCGACAATTGTATGCTCAACTGCCCACCCACTAAGCTCAACCGACCATTGATTGGCTCCACTGACCGCCCACTAAGCTCAACCGACCATTGATTGGCTCAACTGCCTGCCCAATAAGATCAACCGACCATGGATTGGCTCAACTGCCCGCCCACTAAGCTCAATCGACCAATGACTGGCTCAACTGCCCGCCCACTAAGCTCAACCGACCATTGATTGGCTCAACTGCCCGCCCACTAAGCTCAACCGACCATTGATTGGCTCAACTGCCCGCCCACTAAGCTCAACCGACCATTGATTGACTCAACTGCCCGCCCACTAATCTGAACGGACCATTGATTGGCTCAACTGCCCGCCCACTAAGCCCAACCGACCTTTGATTGGATCAACTGCCTGCCCAATAAGATCAACCGACCATGGATTGGCTCAACTGCCCGCCCACTAAGCTCAATCGACAATTGACTGGCTCAACTGCCCGCCCACTAAGCTCAACCGACCATTGATTGGCTCAACTGCCCGCCCACTAAGCTCAACCGACCATTGATTGGCTCAACTGCCCGCCCACTAAGCCCAACCGACCATTGATTGGCTCAACTGCCTGTCCAGTAAGATCAACCGACCATGGATTTGCTCAACTGACCGCACACTAAGCTCAACCGACCATTGTTATGCTCAACTGCCCGCCCACTAAGCTCAACCGACCATTGATTGGCTCCACTGACCGCCCACTAAGCTCAACCGACCACTGATTGGCTCAACTGACCGCCCACTAAGCTCAACCGACCATTGATTGGCTCAACTGCCCGCCCACTAAGCTCAACCGACCATTGATTGGCTCAACTGCCCTCCCACTAAGCTCAACCGACCATTGATTGGCTCAACTGCCCGCCCACTAAGCTCAACCAACTTTGCATTGGCTCAACTGCACGCCCACTAAGCTCAACCGACCTTGGATTAGCTCAACTGAACGCCCACTAAGCTCAACCGGCCTTTGTTTGGCTCAACTGCCTTCCCACTAAGCTCAACCGACCTTTGATTGGCCCAACTGCCCGCCCACTAAGCTCACCCGACCTTTGATTGGCTCAACTGCCCGCCCACTAAGCTCAACCGACTATTGATTGGCTCAACTGACCGACCATTAATTTTAACCGACCATTCATTATTTCAACTACCCGACCACTAAGCTCAACCGACCATTGATTGGCTCAACAGCCCGCCCACTACGCTGAACAGACAATTGATTGACTCAACTGCCCGCCCACTAAGCTCAAACGACCATTGATTGGCTCCACTGACCGCCCACTGAGCTCAACAGACCATTGATTGGCTCAACTGCCCGCCCACTAAGCTCAACCGACCATTGATTGGCTCAACAGCCCGCCCACTAAGCTCATCCGACCATTGATTGACTCAACTGACCGCCCACTAAGCTCAACCGACCATTGATTGGCTTAACTGCCCGTCCACGAAGCTCAACTGACCATTGATTATCTCAACTGACCGCCCACTAAGCCAAACGACTTTTGATTGGCTCAACTGCCCGCCCACTAAGCTCAACCGACCTTTGATTGGCTGAACTGACCGCCCACTAAGCTCAACCGACCATTGATTGGCACAACTGACCGCCCACTAAGCTCAACCGACCATTGATTTGCTCAACTGACCGCCCACTAAGCTCAACCGACCATTGTTATGCTAAACTGCCCGCCCACTAAGCTCAACCTACCATTGATTGACTCAACTGCCCGCCCACTAAGCTCAACTGACCACTGATAGGCTCAAATGCCCGCCCATCTAAGCTCAACCGACCAATGATTGGCTCAAATGCCCGCCCATCTATGCTTAACGGAACATTGATTGACTCAACTGACCGCCCACTAAGCTCAACCGACCAGTAATTGGCTTAACTGCCCGCCCACTAATTTCAACCGACCATTGATTGGCTCAACTGCCCGTCCACGAAGCTCAACCGACCATTGATTGGCTCAACTGACCGCCCACTAAGCTCAACCGACCTTTGATTGGCTGAACTGACCGCCCGCTAAGCTCAACCGACCACTGATTGGCACAACTGACCGCCCACTAAGCTCAACCGACCATTGATTGGCTCAACTGCCCGCCCACTAAGCTCAACCGACCATTGATTGGCTCAACTGCCCGCCCACTAAACTCAACCGACCATTGATTGGCTCAACTGCCCGCCCACTAAGCTCAACCGACCATTGATTGGCTCAACTGCCCGCCCACTAATCTGAACGGACCATTGATTGACTCAACTGCCCGCCCACTTAGCTCAACCGACCTTTGATTGGATCAACTGCACGTCCACTTAGCTCAACCGACCTTGGATTGGCTCAACTGCCCGCCCACTAAGCTCAACCGACCATTGATTGGCTCAACTGACCGCCCATTAAGCTCAACCTACCATTGATAACTCAACTGCCCGCCCACTAAGCTCAACCGACCACTGATAGGCTCAAATGCCCGCCCATCTAAGTTCAACCGACCAATGATTGGCTCAAATGCCCGCCCATCTAAGCTTAACGGAACTTTGATTGACTCAACTGACCGCCCACTAAGCTCAACCGACCAGTAATTGGCTTAACTGCCCGCCCACTAATTTCAACCGACCATTGATTGGCTCAACTGCCCGTCCACGAAGCTCAACCGACCATTGATTGGATCAACTGACCGCCCACTAAGCTCAACCGACCTTTGATTGGCTGAACTGACCGCCCACTAAGCTCAACCGACCACTGATTGGCACAACTGACCGCCCACTAAGCTCAACCGACCATGGATTGGCTCAACTGCCCGCCCACTAAGCTCAACCGACCATTGATTGGCTCAACTGCCCGCCCACTAAGCTCAACCGACCATTGATTGGCTCAACTGCCCGCCCACTAAGCTCAACCAACTTTGGATTGGCTCAACTGCACGCCCACTAAGCTCAACCGACCTTGGATTAGCTCAACTGAACGCCCACTAAGCTCAACCGGCCTTTGTTTGGCTCAACTGCCTGCCCACTAAGCTCAACCGACCTTTGATTGGCCCAAATGCCCGCCCACTAAGCTCACTCGACCTTTGATTGGCTCAACTGCCCGCCCACTAAGCTCAACCGACTATTGATTGGCTCAACAGCCAGCCCACTACGCTGAACAGACAATTGATTGGCTCAACTGCCCGCCCACTAAGCTCAAACGACCATTGATTGGCTCCACTGACCGCCCACTGAGCTCAACAGACCATTGATTGGCTCAACTGCCCGCCCACTAAGCTCAACCGATTATTGATTGGCTCAACAGCCCGCCCACTAAGCTCAACCGACCATTGATTGACTCAACTGACCGCCCACTAAGCTCAACCGACCATTCACTGGCTTAACTGCCCGCCCACTAATTTCAACCGACCATTGATTGGCTCAACTGCCCGTCCACGAAGCTCAACCGACCATTGATTGGCTCAACTGACCGCCCACTAAGCTCAACCGACCATTGATTGGCACAACTGACCGCCCACTAAGCTCAACCTACCATTGATTTGCTCAACTGACCGCCCACTAAGCTCAACCGACCATTGATTGGCTCTACTGACCGCCCACTAAGCTCAACCGACCATTGATTGGCTCAACTGCCCGCCCACTAAGCTCAACCGACCATTGATTGGCTCAACTGGCCGCCCACTAAGCCCAACCGACCATTGATTGGCTCAACTGCCTGCCCAATAAGATCAACCGACCATGGATTGGCTCACCTGCCCGCCCACTAAGCTCAACCGACCATTGACTGGCTCAACTGCCCGCCCACTAAGCTCAACCGACCATTGATTGGCTCAACTGCCCGCCCACTAAGCTCAACCGACCATTGATTGGCTCAACTGCCCGCCCACTAAGCTCAACCAACCTTGGATTGGCTCAACTGCACGCCCACTTAGCTCAACCGACTTTGGATTAGCTCAACTGCCCGCCCACTAAGCTCAACCGACCATTGATTCGCTCAACTCACCGCCCATTAAACTCTACCGACCATTGATTGGCTCAACAGCCCGCCCATTAAGCTCAACAGACCATTGATTGGCTCAACTGCCCGCCCTTTAAGCTCAACCGACCATTGATTGGCTCAACTGCACGCCCACTAAGCTCAACCGGCCTTTGTTTGGCTCAACTGCCTTCCCACTAAGCTCAACCGACCTTTGATTGGCCCAACTGCCCGCCCACTAAGCTCACCCGACCTTTGATTGGATCAACTGCCCGCCCACTAAGCTCAACCGACTATTGATTGGCTCAACTGACCAACCATTAAGTTTAACCGACCATTCATTATTTCAACTACCCGACCACTAAGCTCAACCGACCATTGATTGGCTCAACAGCCCGCCCACTACGCTGAACAGACAATTGATTGACTCAACTGCCCGCCCACTAAGCTCAAACGACCATTGATTGGCTCCACTGACCGCCCACTAAGCTCAACAGACCATTGATTGGCTCAACTGCCCGCCCACTAAGCTCAACCGACCATTGATTGGCTCAACAGCCCGCCCACTAAGCTCAACCGACCATTGATTGACTCAACTGACCGCCCACTAAGCTCAACCGACCATTGATTGGCTTAACTGCCCGTCCACGAAGCTCAACTGACCATTGATTATCTCAACTGACCGCCCACTAAGCCAAACGACTTTTGATTGGCTCAACTGCCCGCCCACTAAGCTCAACCGACCTTTGATTGGCTGAACTGACCGCCCACTAAGCTCAACCGACCATTGATTGGCACAACTGACCGCCCACTAAGCTCAACCGACCATTGATTTGCTCAACTGACCGCCCACTAAGCTCAACCGACCATTGTTATGCTAAACTGCCCGCCCACTAAGCTCAACCTACCATTGATTGACTCAACTGCCCGCCCACTAAGCTCAACCGACCACTGATAGGCTCAAATGCCCGCCCATCTAAGCTCAACCGACCAATGATTGGCTCAAATGCCCGCCCATCTATGCTTAACGGAACATTGATTGACTCAACTGAACGCCCACTAAGCTCAACCGACCAGTAATTGGCTTAACTGCCCGCCCACTAATTTCAACCGACCATTGATTGGCTCAACTGCCCGTCCACGAAGCTTAACCGACCATTGATTGGCTCAACTGACCGCCCACTAAGCTCAACCGACCTTTGATTGACTGAACTGACCGCCCGCTAAGCTCAACCGACCACTGATTGGCACAACTGACCGCCCACTAAGCTCAACCGACCATTGATTGGCTCAACTGCCCGCCCACTAAGCTCAACCGACCATTGATTGGCTCAACTGCCCGCCCACTAAGCTCAACCGACCATTGATTGGCTCAACTGCCCGCCCACTAAGCTCAACCGACCTTTGATTGACTGAACTGACCGCCCGCTAAGCTCAACCGACCACTGATTGGAACAACTGACCGCCCACTAAGCTCAACCGACCATTGATTGGCTCAACTGCCCGCCCACTAAGCTCAACCGACCATTGATTGGCTCAACTGCCCGCCCACTAAGCTCAACCGACCATTGATTGGCTCAACTGCCCGCCCACTAAGCTCAACCAACTTTGGATTGGATCAACTGCCCGCCCACTAAGCTCAACCGACCATTGATTGGCTCAACTGCCCGCCCACTAATCTGAACGGACCATTGATTGACTCAACTGCCCGCCCACTTAGCTCAACCGACCTTTGATTGGATCAACTGCACGTCCACTTAGCTCAACCGACCTTGGATTGGCTCAACTGCCCGCCCACTAAGCTCAACCGACCATTGATTGGCTCAACTGACCGCCCATTAAGCTCAACCTACCATTGATAACTCAACTGCCCGCCCACTAAACTCAACCGACCACTGATAGGCTCAAATGCCCGCCCATCTAAGCTTAACGGAACATTGATTGACTCAACTGACCGCCCACTAAGCTCAACCGACCAGTAATTGGCTTAACTGCCCGCCCACTAATTTCAACCGACCATTGATTGTCTCAACTGCCCGTCCACGAAGCTCAACCGACCATTGATTGGCTCAGCTGACCGCCCACTAAGCTCAACCGACCTTTGATTGGCTGAACTGACCGCCCACTAAGCTCAACCGACCACTGATTGGCAAAACTGACCGCCCACTAAGCTCAACCGACCATTGATTGGCTCAACTGCCCGCCCACTAAGCTCAACCGACCATTGATTGGCTCAACTGCCCGCCCACTAAGCTCAACCGACCATTGATTGGCTCAACTGCCCGCCCACTAAGCTCAACCAACTTTGGATTGGCTCAACTGCACGCCCACTAAGCTCAACCGACCTTGGATTAGCTCAACTGAACGCCCACTAAGCTCAACCGGCCTTTGTTTGGCTCAACTGCCTGCCCACTAAGCTCAACCGACCTTTGATTGGCCCAACTGCCCGCCCACTAAGCTCACCCGACCTTTGATTGGCTCAACTGCCCGCCCACTAAGCTCAACCGACTATTGATTGGCTCAACTGACCAACCATTAAGTTTAACCGACCATTCATTATTTCAACTACCTGACCACTATGCTCAACCGACCATTGATTGGCTCAACAGCCAGCCCACTACGCTGAACAGACAATTGATTGGCTCAACTGCCCGCCAACTAAGCTCAAACGACCATTGATTGGCTCCACTGACCGCCCACTGAGCTCAACAGACCATTGATTGGCTCAACTGCCCGCCCACTAAGCTCAACCGACCATTGATTGGCTCAACTGCCCGCCCACTAAGCTCAACCAACCTTGGATTGGCTCAACTGCACGCCCACTTAGCTCAACCGACTTTGGATTAGCTCAACTGCCCGCCCACTAAGCTCAACCGACCATTGATTCGCTCAACTCACCGCCCATTAAACTCTACCGACCATTGATTGGCTCAACAGCCCGCCCATTAAGCTCAACAGACCATTGATTGGCTCAACTGCCCGCCCTTTAAGCTCAACCGACCATTGATTGGCTCAACTGCACGCCCACTAAGCTCAACCGACCTTGGATTAGCTCAACTGAACGCCCACTAAGCTCAACCGGCCTTTGTTTGGCTCAACTGCCTTCCCACTAAGCTCAACCGACCTTTGATTGGCCCAACTGCCCGCCCACTAAGCTCACCCGACCTTTGATTGGATCAACTGCCCGCCCACTAAGCTCAAACGACTATTGATTGGCTCAACTGACCAACCATTAAGTTTAACCGACCATTCATTATTTCAACTACCCGACCACTAAGCTCAACCGACCATTGATTGGCTCAACAGCCCGCCCACTACGCTGAACAGACAATTGATTGACTCAACTGCCCGCCCACTAAGCTCAAACGACCATTGATTGGCTCCACTGACCGCCCACTAAGCTCAACAGACCATTGATTGGCTCAACTGCCCGCCCACTAAGCTCAACCGACCATTGATTGGCTCAACAGCCCGCCCACTAAGCTCAACCGACCATTGATTGACTCAACTGACCGCCCACTAAGCTCAACCGACCATTGATTGGCTTAACTGCCCGTCCACGAAGCTCAACTGACCATTGATTATCTCAACTGACCGCCCACTAAGCCAAACGACTTTTGATTGGCTCAACTGCCCGCCCACTAAGCTCAACCGACCTTTGATTGGCTGAACTGACCGCCCACTAAGCTCAACCGACCATTGATTGGCACAACTGACCGCCCACTAAGCTCAACCGACCATTGATTTGCTCAACTGACCGCCCACTAAGCTCAACCGACCATTGTTATGCTAAACTGCCCGCCCACTAAGCTCAACCTACCATTGATTGACTCAACTGCCCGCCCACTAAGCTCAACCGACCACTGATAGGCTCAAATGCCCGCCCATCTAAGCTCAACCGACCAATGATTGGCTCAAATGCCCGCCCATCTATGCTTAACGGAACATTGATTGACTCAACTGAACGCCCACTAAGCTCAACCGACCAGTAATTGGCTTAACTGCCCGCCCACTAATTTCAACCGACCATTGATTGGCTCAACTGCCCGTCCACGAAGCTTAACCGACCATTGATTGGCTCAACTGACCGCCCACTAAGCTCAACCGACCTTTGATTGACTGAACTGACCGCCCGCTAAGCTCAACCGACCACTGATTGGCACAACTGACCGCCCACTAAGCTCAACCGACCATTGATTGGCTCAACTGCCCGCCCACTAAGCTCAACCGACCATTGATTGGCTCAACTGCCCGCCCACTAAGCTCAACCGACCATTGATTGGCTCAACTGCCCGCCCACTAAGCTCAACCGACCTTTGATTGACTGAACTGACCGCCCGCTAAGCTCAACCGACCACTGATTGGCACAACTGACCGCCCACTAAGCTCAACCGACCATTGATTGGCTCAACTGCCCGCCCACTAAGCTCAACCGACCATTGATTGGCTCAACTGCCCGCCCACTAAGCTCAACCGACCATTGATTGGCTCAACTGCCCGCCCACTAAGCTCAACCAACTTTGGATTGGCTCAACTGCCCGCCCACTAAGCTCAACCGACCATTGATTGGCTCAACTGCCCGCCCACTAATCTGAACGGACCATTGATTGACTCAACTGCCCGCCCACTTAGCTCAACCGACCTTTGATTGGATCAACTGCACGTCCACTTAGCTCAACCGACCTTGGATTGGCTCAACTGCCCGCCCACTAAGCTCAACCGACCATTGATTGGCTCAACTGACCGCCCATTAAGCTCAACCTACCATTGATAACTCAACTGCCCGCCCACTAAACTCAACCGACCACTGATAGGCTCAAATGCCCGCCCATCTAAGCTTAACGGAACATTGATTGACTCAACTGACCGCCCACTAAGCTCAACCGACCAGTAATTGGCTTAACTGCCCGCCCACTAATTTCAACCGACCATTGATTGTCTCAACTGCCCGTCCACGAAGCTCAACCGACCATTGATTGGCTCAGCTGACCGCCCACTAAGCTCAACCGACCTTTGATTGGCTGAACTGACCGCCCACTAAGCTCAACCGACCATTGATTCGCTCAACTCACCGCCCATTAAACTCTACCGACCATTGATTGGCTCAACAGCCCGCCCATTAAGCTCAACAGACCATTGATTGGCTCAACTGCCCGCCCTTTAAGCTCAACCGACCATTGATTGGCTCAACTGCACGCCCACTAAGCTCAACCGACCTTGGATTAGCTCAACTGAACGCCCACTAAGCTCAACCGGCCTTTGTTTGGCTCAACTGCCTTCCCACTAAGCTCAACCGACCTTTGATTGGCCCAACTGCCCGCCCACTAAGCTCACCCGACCTTTGATTGGATCAACTGCCCGCCCACTAAGCTCAACCGACTATTGATTGGCTCAACTGACCAACCATTAAGTTTAACCGACCATTCATTATTTCAACTACCCGACCACTAAGCTCAACCGACCATTGATTGGCTCAACAGCCCGCCCACTACGCTGAACAGACAATTGATTGACTCAACTGCCCGCCCACTAAGCTCAAACGACCATTGATTGGCTCCACTGACCGCCCACTAAGCTCAACAGACCATTGATTGGCTCAACTGCCCGCCCACTAAGCTCAACCGACCATTGATTGGCTCAACAGCCCGCCCACTAAGCTCAACCGACCATTGATTGACTCAACTGACCGCCCACTAAGCTCAACCGACCATTGATTGGCTCAACTGCCCGCCCACTAAGCTCAACCGACCATTGATTGGCTCAACTGCCCGCCCACTAAGCTCAACCAACCATTGATTGGCTCAACTGCCCGCCCACTAAGCTCAACCGACCTTTGATTGACTGAACTGACCGCCCGCTAAGCTCAACCGACCACTGATTGGCACAACTGACCGCCCACTAAGCTCAACCGACCATTGATTGGCTCAACTGCCCGCCCACTAAGCTCAACCGAGCATTGATTGGCTCAACTGCCCGCCCACTAAGCTCAACCGACCATTGATTGGCTCAACTGCCCGCCCACTAAGCTCAACCAACTTTGGATTGGCTCAACTGCCCGCCCACTAAGCTCAACCGACCATTGATTGGCTCAACTGCCCGCCCACTAATCTGAACGGACCATTGATTGACTCAACTGCCCGCCCACTTAGCTCAACCGACCTTTGATTGGATCAACTGCACGTCCACTTAGCTCAACCGACCTTGGATTGGCTCAACTGCCCGCCCACTAAGCTCAACCGACCATTGATTGGCTCAACTGACCGCCCATTAAGCTCAACCTACCATTGATAACTCAACTGCCCGCCCACTAAACTCAACCGACCACTGATAGGCTCAAATGCCCGCCCATCTAAGCTTAACGGAACATTGATTGACTCAACTGACCGCCCACTAAGCTCAACCGACCAGTAATTGGCTTAACTGCCCGCCCACTAATTTCAACCGACCATTGATTGTCTCAACTGCCCGTCCACGAAGCTCAACCGACCATTGATTGGCTCAGCTGACCGCCCAATAAGCTCAACCGACCTTTGATTGGCTGAACTGACCGCCCACTAAGCTCAACCGACCATTGATTCGCTCAACTCACCGCCCATTAAACTCTACCGACCATTGATTGGCTCAACAGCCCGCCCATTAAGCTCAACAGACCATTGATTGGCTCAACTGCCCGCCCTTTAAGCTCAACCGACCATTGATTGGCTCAACTGCACGCCCACTAAGCTCAACCGACCTTGGATTAGCTCAACTGAACGCCCACTAAGCTCAACCGGCCTTTGTTTGGCTCAACTGCCTTCCCACTAAGCTCAACCGACCATTGATTGACTCAACTGCCCGCCCACTAAGCTCAAACGACCATTGATTGGCTCCACTGACCGCCCACTAAGCTCAACAGACCATTGATTGGCTCAACTGCCCGCCCACTAAGCTCAACCGACCATTGATTGGCTCAACAGCCCGCCCACTAAGCTCAACCGACCATTGATTGACTCAACTGACCGCCCACTAAGCTCAACCGACCATTGATTGGCTCAACTGCCCGCCCACTAAGCTCAACCGACCATTGATTGGCTCAACTGCCCGCCCACTAAGCTCAACCGACCATTGATTGGCTCAACTGCCCGCCCACTAAGCTCAACCGACCTTTGATTGACTGAACTGACCGCCCGCTAAGCTCAACCGACCACTGATTGGCACAACTGACCGCCCACTAAGCTCAACCGACCATTGATTGGCTCAACTGCCCGCCCACTAAGCTCAACCGACCATTGATTGGCTCAACTGCCCGCCCACTAAGCTCAACCGACCATTGATTGGCTCAACTGCCCGCCCACTAAGCTCAACCAACTTTGGATTGGCTCAACTGCCCGCCCACTAAGCTCAACCGACCATTGATTGGCTCAACTGCCCGCCCACTAATCTGAACGGACCATTGATTGACTCAACTGCCCGCCCACTTAGCTCAACCGACCTTTGATTGGATCAACTGCACGTCCACTTAGCTCAACCGACCTTGGATTGGCTCAACTGCCCGCCCACTAAGCTCAACCGACCATTGATTGGCTCAACTGACCGCCCATTAAGCTCAACCTACCATTGATAACTCAACTGCCCGCCCACTAAACTCAACCGACCACTGATAGGCTCAAATGCCCGCCCATCTAAGCTTAACGGAACATTGATTGACTCAACTGACCGCCCACTAAGCTCAACCGACCAGTAATTGGCTTAACTGCCCGCCCACTAATTTCAACCGACCATTGATTGTCTCAACTGCCCGTCCACGAAGCTCAACCGACCATTGATTGGCTCAGCTGACCGCCCACTAAGCTCAACCGACCTTTGATTGGCTGAACTGACCGCCCACTAAGCTCAACCGACCATTGATTCGCTCAACTCACCGCCCATTAAACTCTACCGACCATTGATTGGCTCAACAGCCCGCCCATTAAGCTCAACAGACCATTGATTGGCTCAACTGCCCGCCCTTTAAGCTCAACCGACCATTGATTGGCTCAACTGCACGCCCACTAAGCTCAACCGACCTTGGATTAGCTCAACTGAACGCCCACTAAGCTCAACCGGCCTTTGTTTGGCTCAACTGCCTTCCCACTAAGCTCAACCGACCTTTGATTGGCCCAACTGCCCGCCCACTAAGCTCACCCGACCTTTGATTGGATCAACTGCCCGCCCACTAAGCTCAACCGACTATTGATTGGCTCAACTGACCAACCATTAAGTTTAACCGACCATTCATTATTTCAACTACCCGACCACTAAGCTCAACCGACCATTGATTGGCTCAACAGCCCGCCCACTACGCTGAACAGACAATTGATTGACTCAACTGCCCGCCCACTAAGCTCAAACGACCATTGATTGGCTCCACTGACCGCCCACTAAGCTCAACAGACCATTGATTGGCTCAACTGCCCGCCCACTAAGCTCAACCGACCATTGATTGGCTCAACAGCCCGCCCACTAAGCTCAACCGACCATTGATTGACTCAACTGACCGCCCACTAAGCTCAACCGACCATTGATTGGCTTAACTGCCCGTCCACGAAGCTCAACTGACCATTGATTATCTCAACTGACCGCCCACTAAGCCAAACGACTTTTGATTGGCTCAACTGCCCGCCCACTAAGCTCAACCGACCTTTGATTGGCTGAACTGACCGCCCACTAAGCTCAACCGACCATTGATTGGCACAACTGACCGCCCACTAAGCTCAACCGACCATTGATTTGCTCAACTGACCGCCCACTAAGCTCAACCGACCATTGTTATGCTAAACTGCCCGCCCACTAAGCTCAACCTACCATTGATTGACTCAACTGCCCGCCCACTAAGCTCAACCGACCACTGATAGGCTCAAATGCCCGCCCATCTAAGCTCAACCGACCAATGATTGGCTCAAATGCCCGCCCATCTATGCTTAACGGAACATTGATTGACTCAACTGAACGCCCACTAAGCTCAACCGACCAGTAATTGGCTTAACTGCCCGCCCACTAATTTCAACCGACCATTGATTGGCTCAACTGCCCGTCCACGAAGCTTAACCGACCATTGATTGGCTCAACTGACCGCCCACTAAGCTCAACCGACCTTTGATTGACTGAACTGACCGCCCGCTAAGCTCAACCGACCACTGATTGGCACAACTGACCGCCCACTAAGCTCAACCGACCATTGATTGGCTCAACTGCCCGCCCACTAAGCTCAACCGACCATTGATTGGCTCAACTGCCCGCCCACTAAGCTCAACCGACCATTGATTGGCTCAACTGCCCGCCCACTAAGCTCAACCGACCTTTGATTGACTGAACTGACCGCCCGCTAAGCTCAACCGACCACTGATTGGCACAACTGACCGCCCACTAAGCTCAACCGACCATTGATTGGCTCAACTGCCCGCCCACTAAGCTCAACCGACCATTGATTGGCTCAACTGCCCGCCCACTAAGCTCAACCGACCATTGATTGGCTCAACTGCCCGCCCACTAAGCTCAACCAACTTTGGATTGGCTCAACTGCCCGCCCACTAAGCTCAACCGACCATTGATTGGCTCAACTGCCCGCCCACTAATCTGAACGGACCATTGATTGACTCAACTGCCCGCCCACTTAGCTCAACCGACCTTTGATTGGATCAACTGCACGTCCACTTAGCTCAACCGACCTTGGATTGGCTCAACTGCCCGCCCACTAAGCTCAACCGACCATTGATTGGCTCAACTGACCGCCCATTAAGCTCAACCTACCATTGATAACTCAACTGCCCGCCCACTAAACTCAACCGACCACTGATAGGCTCAAATGCCCGCCCATCTAAGCTTAACGGAACATTGATTGACTCAACTGACCGCCCACTAAGCTCAACCGACCAGTAATTGGCTTAACTGCCCGCCCACTAATTTCAACCGACCATTGATTGTCTCAACTGCCCGTCCACGAAGCTCAACCGACCATTGATTGGCTCAGCTGACCGCCCACTAAGCTCAACCGACCTTTGATTGGCTGAACTGACCGCCCACTAAGCTCAACCGACCACTGATTGGCAAAACTGACCGCCCACTAAGCTCAACCGACCATTGATTGGCTCAACTGCCCGCCCACTAAGCTCAACCGACTATTGATTGGCTCAACTGCCCGCCCACTAAGCTCAACCGACCATTGATTGGCTCAACTGCCCGCCCACTAAGCTCAACCAACTTTGGATTGGCTCAACTGCACGCCCACTAAGCTCAACCGACCTTGGATTAGCTCAACTGAACGCCCACTAAGCTCAACCGGCCTTTGTTTGGCTCAACTGCCTGCCCACTAAGCTCAACCGACCTTTGATTGGCCCAACTGCCCGCCCACTAAGCTCACCCGACCTTTGATTGGCTCAACTGCCCGCCCACTAAGCTCAACCGACTATTGATTGGCTCAACTGACCAACCATTAAGTTTAACCGACCATTCATTATTTCAACTACCTGACCACTATGCTCAACCGACCATTGATTGGCTCAACAGCCAGCCCACTACGCTGAACAGACAATTGATTGGCTCAACTGCCCGCCAACTAAGCTCAAACGACCATTGATTGGCTCCACTGACCGCCCACTGAGCTCAACAGACCATTGATTGGCTCAACTGCCCGCCCACTAAGCTCAACCGACCATTGATTGGCTCAACTGCCCGCCCACTAAGCTCAACCAACCTTGGATTGGCTCAACTGCACGCCCACTTAGCTCAACCGACTTTGGATTAGCTCAACTGCCCGCCCACTAAGCTCAACCGACCATTGATTCGCTCAACTCACCGCCCATTAAACTCTACCGACCATTGATTGGCTCAACAGCCCGCCCATTAAGCTCAACAGACCATTGATTGGCTCAACTGCCCGCCCTTTAAGCTCAACCGACCATTGATTGGCTCAACTGCACGCCCACTAAGCTCAACCGACCTTGGATTAGCTCAACTGAACGCCCACTAAGCTCAACCGGCCTTTGTTTGGCTCAACTGCCTTCCCACTAAGCTCAACCGACCTTTGATTGGCCCAACTGCCCGCCCACTAAGCTCACCCGACCTTTGATTGGATCAACTGCCCGCCCACTAAGCTCAACCGACTATTGATTGGCTCAACTGACCAACCATTAAGTTTAACCGACCATTCATTATTTCAACTACCCGACCACTAAGCTCAACCGACCATTGATTGGCTCAACAGCCCGCCCACTACGCTGAACAGACAATTGATTGACTCAACTGCCCGCCCACTAAGCTCAAACGACCATTGATTGGCTCCACTGACCGCCCACTAAGCTCAACAGACCATTGATTGGCTCAACTGCCCGCCCACTAAGCTCAACCGACCATTGATTGGCTCAACAGCCCGCCCACTAAGCTCAACCGACCATTGATTGACTCAACTGACCGCCCACTAAGCTCAACCGACCATTGATTGGCTTAACTGCCCGTCCACGAAGCTCAACTGACCATTGATTATCTCAACTGACCGCCCACTAAGCCAAACGACTTTTGATTGGCTCAACTGCCCGCCCACTAAGCTCAACCGACCTTTGATTGGCTGAACTGACCGCCCACTAAGCTCAACCGACCATTGATTGGCACAACTGACCGCCCACTAAGCTCAACCGACCATTGATTTGCTCAACTGACCGCCCACTAAGCTCAACCGACCATTGTTATGCTAAACTGCCCGCCCACTAAGCTCAACCTACCATTGATTGACTCAACTGCCCGCCCACTAAGCTCAACCGACCACTGATAGGCTCAAATGCCCGCCCATCTAAGCTCAACCGACCAATGATTGGCTCAAATGCCCGCCCATCTATGCTTAACGGAACATTGATTGACTCAACTGAACGCCCACTAAGCTCAACCGACCAGCAATTGGCTTAACTGCCCGCCCACTAATTTCAACCGACCATTGATTGGCTCAACTGCCCGTCCACGAAGCTTAACCGACCATTGATTGGCTCAACTGACCGCCCACTAAGCTCAACCGACCTTTGATTGACTGAACTGACCGCCCGCTAAGCTCAACCGACCACTGATTGGCACAACTGACCGCCCACTAAGCTCAACCGACCATTGATTGGCTCAACTGCCCGCCCACTAAGCTCAACCGACCATTGATTGGCTCAACTGCCCGCCCACTAAGCTCAACCGACCATTGATTGGCTCAACTGCCCGCCCACTAAGCTCAACCGACCTTTGATTGACTGAACTGACCGCCCGCTAAGCTCAACCGACCACTGATTGGCACAACTGACCGCCCACTAAGCTCAACCGACCATTGATTGGCTCAACTGCCCGCCCACTAAGCTCAACCGACCATTGATTGGCTCAACTGCCCGCCCACTAAGCTCAACCGACCATTGATTGGCTCAACTGCCCGCCCACTAAGCTCAACCAACTTTGGATTGGCTCAACTGCCCGCCCACTAAGCTCAACCGACCATTGATTGGCTCAACTGCCCGCCCACTAATCTGAACGGACCATTGATTGACTCAACTGCCCGCCCACTTAGCTCAACCGACCTTTGATTGGATCAACTGCACGTCCACTTAGCTCAACCGACCTTGGATTGGCTCAACTGCCCGCCCACTAAGCTCAACCGACCATTGATTGGCTCAACTGACCGCCCATTAAGCTCAACCTACCATTGATAACTCAACTGCCCGCCCACTAAACTCAACCGACCACTGATAGGCTCAAATGCCCGCCCATCTAAGCTTAACGGAACATTGATTGACTCAACTGACCGCCCACTAAGCTCAACCGACCAGTAATTGGCTTAACTGCCCGCCCACTAATTTCAACCGACCATTGATTGTCTCAACTGCCCGTCCACGAAGCTCAACCGACCATTGATTGGCTCAGCTGACCGCCCACTAAGCTCAACCGACCTTTGATTGGCTGAACTGACCGCCCACTAAGCTCAACCGACCACTGATTGGCAAAACTGACCGCCCACTAAGCTCAACCGACCATTGATTGGCTCAACTGCCCGCCCACTAAGCTCAACCGACCATTGATTGGCTCAACTGCCCGCCCACTAAGCTCAACCGACCATTGATTGGCTCAACTGCCCGCCCACTAAGCTCAACCAACTTTGGATTGGCTCAACTGCACGCCCACTAAGCTCAACCGACCTTGGATTAGCTCAACTGAACGCCCACTAAGCTCAACCGGCCTTTGTTTGGCTCAACTGCCTGCCCACTAAGCTCAACCGACCTTTGATTGGCCCAACTGCCCGCCCACTAAGCTCACCCGACCTTTGATTGGCTCAACTGCCCGCCCACTAAGCTCAACCGACTATTGATTGGCTCAACTGACCAACCATTAAGTTTAACCGACCATTCATTATTTCAACTACCTGACCACTATGCTCAACCGACCATTGATTGGCTCAACAGCCAGCCCACTACGCTGAACAGACAATTGATTGGCTTAACTGCCCGCCAACTAAGCTCAAACGACCATTGATTGGCTCCACTGACCGCCCACTGAGCTCAACAGACCATTGATTGGCTCAACTGCCCGCCCACTAAGCTCAACCGACTATTGATTGGCTCAACAGCCCGCCCACTAAGCTCAACCGACCATTGATTGACTCAACTGACCGCCCACTAAGCTCAACCGACCATTGACTGGCTTAACTGCCCGCCCACTAATTTCAACCGACCATTGATTGGCTCAACTGCCCGTCCACGAAGCTCAACCGACCATTGATTGGCTCAACTGACCGCCCACTAAGCTCAACCGACCATTGATTGGCACAACTGACCGCCCACTAAGCTCAACCTACCATTGATTTGCTCAACTGACCGCCCACTAAGCTCAACCGACAATTGATTGGCTCTACTGACCGCCCACTAAGCTCAACCGACCATTGATTGGCTCAACTGCCCGCCCACTAAGCTCAACCGACCATTGATTGGCTCAACTGGCCGCCCACTAAGCCCAACCGACCATTGATTGGCTCAACTGCCTGCCCAATAAGATCAACCGACCATGGATTGGCTCACCTGCCCGCCCACTAAGCTCAACCGACCATTGACTGGCTCAACTGCCCGCCCACTAAGCTCAACCGACCATTGATTGTCTCAACTTCCCGCCCACTAAGCTCAACCGACCATTGATTGGCTCAACTGCCCGCCCACTAAGCTCAACCGACCATTGATTGGCTCAACTGCCCGCCCACTAAGCTCAACCAACCTCGGATTGGCTCAACTGCACGCCCACTAAGCTCAACCGACTTTGGATTAGCTCAACTGCCCGCCCACTAAGCTCAACCGACCATTGATTCGCTCAACTCACCGCCCATTAAGCTCTACCGACCATTGATTGGCTCAACAGCCCGCCCATTAAGCTCAACAGACCATTGATTGGCTCAACTGCCCGCCCTTTAAGCTCAACCGACCACTGATTGGCTCAACTGCCCGCCCACTAATCTGAACGGACCATTGATTGACTCAACTGCCCGCCCACTTAGCTCAACCGACCTTTGATTGGCTCAACTGCCCGCCCACTAAGCTCAACCGACTATTGATTGGCTCAACTGACCGACCATTAAGTTTAACCGACCATTCATTATTTCAACTGCCCGCCCACTAAGCTCAACCGACCTTTGATTGGCTGAACTGACCGCCCACTAAGCTCAACCGACCATTGATTGGCACAATTGACCGCCCACTAAGCTCAACCGACCATTGATTGGCTCAACTGCCCGCCCACTAAGCTCAACCGACCATTGATTGGCTCAACTGCCCTCCCACTAAGCTCAACCGACCATTGATTGGCTCAACTGCCCGCCCACTAAGCTCAACCAACTTTGCATTGGCTCAACTGCACGCCCACTAAGCTCAGCCGACCTTGGATTAGCTCAACTGAACGCCCACTAAGCTCAACCGGCCTTTGTTTGGCTCAACTGCCTTCCCACTAAGCTCAACCGACCTTTGATTGGCCCAACTGCCCGCCCACTAAGCTCACCCGACCTTTGATTGGCTCAACTGCCCGCCCACTAAGCTCAACCGACTATTGATTGGCTCAACTGACCGACCATTAATTTTAACCGACCATTCATTATTTCAACTACCCGACCACTAAGCTCAACCGACCATTGATTGGCTCAACAGCCCGCCCACTACGCTGAACAGACAATTGATTGACTCAACTGCCCGCCCACTAAGCTCAAACGACCATTGATTGGCTCCACTGACCGCCCACTGAGCTCAACAGACCATTGATTGGCTCAACTGCCCGCCCACTAAGCTCAACCGACCATTGATTGGCTCAACAGCCCGCCCACTAAGCTCAACCGACCATTGATTGACTCAACTGACCGCCCACTAAGCTCAACCGACCATTGATTGGCTTAACTGCCCGTCCACGAAGCTCAACTGACCATTGATTATCTCAACTGACCGCCCACTAAGCCAAACGACTTTTGATTGGCTCAACTGCCCGCCCACTAAGCTCAACCGACATTTGATTGGCTGAACTGACCGCCCACTAAGCTCAACCGACCATTGATTTGCTCAACTGACCGCCCACTAAGCTCAACCGACCATTGTTATGATAAACTGCCCGCCCACTAAGCTCAACCTACCATTGATTGACTCAACTGCCCGCCCACTAAGCTCAACCGACCACAGATAGGCTCAAATGCCCGCCCATCTAAGCTCAACCGACCAATGATTGGCTCAAATGCCCGCCCATCTATGCTTAACGGAACATTGATTGACTCAACTGAACGCCCACTAAGCTCAACCGACCAGTAATTGGCTTAACTGCCCGCCCACTAATTTTAACCGACCATTGATTGGCTCAACTGCCCGTCCACGAAGCTCAACCGACCATTGATTGGCTTAACTGACCGCCCACTAAGCTCAACCGACCTTTGATTGGCTGAACTGACCGCCCGCTAAGCTCAACCGACCACTGATTGGCACAACTGACCGCCCACTAAGCTCAACCGACCATTGATTGGCTCAACTGCCCGCCCACTAAGCTCAACCGACCATTGATTGGCTCAACTGCCCGCCCACTAAGCTCAACCGACCATTGATTGGCTCAACTGCCCGCCCACTAAGCTCAACCAACTTTGGATTGGCTCAACTGCCCGCCCACTAAGCTCAACCGACCATTGATTGGCTCAACTGCCCGCCCACTAATCTGAACGGACCATTGATTGACTCAACTGCCCGCCCACTTAGCTCAACCGACCTTTGATTGGATCAACTGCACGTCCACTTAGCTCAACCGACCTTGGATTGGCTCAACTGCCCGCCCACTAAGCTCAACCGACCATTGATTGGCTCAACTGACCGCCCATTAAGCTCAACCTACCATTGATAACTCAACTGCCCGCCCACTAAGCTCAACCGACCACTGATAGGCTCAAATGCCCGCCCATCTAAGTTCAACCGACCAATGATTGGCTCAAATGCCCGCCCATCTAAGCTTAACGGAACATTGATTGACTGAACTGACCGCCCACTAAGCTCAACCGACCAGTAATTGGCTTAACTGCCCGCCCACTAATTTCAACCGACCATTGATGGGCTCAACTGCCCGTCCACGAAGCTCACCCGACCATTGATTGGCTCAACTGACCGCCCACTAAGCTCAACCGACCTTTGATTGGCTGAACTGACCGTCCACTAAGCTCAACCGACCACTGATTGGCACAACTGACCGCCCACTAAGCTCAATCGACCATTGATTGGCTCAACTGCCCGCCCACTAAGCTCAACCGACCATTGATTGGCTCAACTGCCCGCCCACTAAGCTCAACCGACCATTGATTGGCTCAACTGCCCGCCCACTAAGCTCAACCAACTTTGGATTGGCTCAACTGCACGCCCACTAAGCTCAACCGACCTTGGATTAGCTCAACTGAACGCCCACTAAGCTCAACCGGCCTTTGTTTGGCTCAGCTGCCTGCCCACTAAGCTCAACCGACCTTTGATTGGCCCAACTGCCCGCCCACTAAGCTCACCCGACCTTTGATTGGCTCAACTGCCCGCCCACTAAGCTCAACCGACTATTGATTGGCTCAACTGACCAACCATTAAGTTTAACCGACCATTCATTATTTCAACTACCTGACCACTAAGCTCAACCGACCATTGATTGGCTCAACAGCCAGCCCACTACGCTGAACAGACAATTGATTGGCTCAACTGCCCGCCCACTAAGCTCAAACGACCATTGATTGGTTCCACTGACCGCCCACTGAGCTCAACAGACCATTGATTGGCTCAACTGCCCGCCCACTAAGCTCAACCGACTATTGATTGGCTCAACAGCCCGCCCACTAAGCTCAACCGACCATTGATTGACTCAACTGACCGCCCACTAAGCTCAACCGACCATTGACTGGCTTAACTGCCCGCCCACTAATTTCAACCGACCATTGATTGGCTCAACTGCCCGTCCACGAAGCTCAACCGACCATTGATTGGCTCAACTGACCGCCCACTAAGCTCAACCGACCATTGATTGGCACAACTGACCGCCCACTAAGCTCAACCTACCATTGATTTGCTCAACTGACCGCCCACTAAGCTCAACCGACCATTGATTGGCTCTACTGACCGCCCACTAAGCTCAACCGACCATTGATTGGCTCAACTGCCCGCCCACTAAGCTCACCCGACCATTGATTGGCTCAACTGGCCGCCCACTAAGCCCAACCGACCATTGATTGGCTCAACTGCCTGCCCAATAAGATCAACCGACCATGTATTGGCTCAACTTCCCGCCCACTAAGCTCAACCGACCATTGATTGGCTCAACTGCCCGCCCACTAAGCTCAACCGACCATTGATTGGCTCAACTGCCCGCCCACTAAGCTCAACAAACCTTGGATTGGCTCAACTGCACGCCCACTAAGCTCAACCGACTTTGGATTAGCTCAACTGCCCGCCCACTAAGCTCAACCGACCATTGATTCGCTCAACTCACCGCCCATTAAGCTCTACCGACCATTGATTGGCTCAACAGCCCGCCCATTAAGCTCAACAGACCATTGATTGGCTCAACTGCCCGCCCTTTAAGCTCAACCGACCATTGATTGGCTCAACTGCCCGCCCACTAATCTGAACGGACCATTGATTGACTCAACTGCCCGCCCACTTAGCTTAACCGACCTTTGATTGGCTCAACTGCCCGCCCACTAAGCTCAACCGACTATTGATTGGCTCAACTGACCGACCATTAAGTTTAACCGACCATTCATTATTTCAACTACCCGACCACTAAGCTCAACCGACCATTGATTGGCTTAACAGCCCGCCCACTACGCTGAACAGACAATTGATTGACTCAACTGCCCGCCCACTAAGCTCAAACGACCATTGATTGGCTCCACTGACCGCCCACTGAGCTCAACAGACCATTGATTGGCTCAACTGCCCGCTCACTAAGCTCAACCGACCATTGATTGGCTCAACAGCCCGCCCACTAAGCTCAACCGACCATTGATTGACTCAACTGACCGCCCACTAAGCTCAACCGACTTTGGATTAGCTCAACTGCCCGCCCACTAAGCTCAACCGACCATTTTTTCGCTCAACTCACCGCCCATTAAGCTCTACCGACCATTGATTGGCTCAACAGCCCGCCCATTAAGCTCAACAGACCATTGATTGGCTCAACTGCCCGCCCATTAAGCTCAACCGACCATTGATTGGCTCAACTGCCCGCCCACTAATCTGAACGGACCATTGATTGACTCAACTGCCCGCCCACTTAGCTCAACCGACCTTTGATTGGATCAACTGCACGTCCACTTAGCTCAACCGACCTTGGATTGGCTCAACTGCCCGCCCACTAAGCTCAACCGACCATTCATTGGCTCAACTGACCGCCCATTAAGCTCAACCGACCACTGATAGGCTCAAATGCCCGCCCATCTAAGCTCAACCGACCAATGATTGGCTCAAATGCCCGCCCATCTAAGCTTAACGGAACATTGATTGACTCAACTGACCGCCCACTAAGCTCAACCGACCAGTAATTGGCTTAACTGCCCGCCCACTAATTTCAACCGACCATTGATTGGCTCAACTGCCCGTCCACGAAGCTCAACCGACCATTGATTGGCTCAACTGACCACCCACTAAGCTCAATCGACCTTTGATTGGCTGAACTGACCGCCCGCTAAGCTCAACCGACCACTGATTGGCACAACTGACCGCCCACTAAGCTCAACCGACCATTGATTGGCTCAACTGCCCGCCCACGAAGCTCAACCGACCATTGATTGGCTCAACTGCCCGCCCACTAAGCTCAACCGACCATTGATTGGCTCAACTGCCCGCCCACTAAGCTCAACCGACCTTGGATTAGCTCAACTGAACGCCCACTAAGCTCAACCGGCCTTTGTTTGGCTCAACTGCCTTCCCACTAAGCTCAACCGACCTTTGATTGGCCCAACTGCCCGCCCACTAAGCTCAACCGACTATTGATTGGCTCAACTGACCGACCATTAAGTTTTACCGACCATTCATTATTTCAACTACCCGACCACTAAGCTTAACCGACCATTGATTGGCTCAACAGCCCGCCCACTACGCTGAACAGACAATTGATTGACTCAACTGCCCGCCCACTAAGCTCAAACGACCATTGATTGGCTCCACTGACCGCCCACTGAGCTCAACAGACCATTGATTGGCTCAACTGCCCGCCCACTAAGCTCAACCGACCATTGATTGGCTCAACAGCCCGCCCACTAAGCTCAACCGACCATTGATTGACTCAACTGACCGCCCACTAAGCTCAACCGACCATTGATTGGCTTAACTGCCCGTCCACGAAGCTCAACTGACCATTGATTATCTCAACTGACCGCCCACTAAGCCAAACGACTTTTGATTGGCTCAACTGCCCGCCCACTAAGCTCAACCGACCTTTGATTGGCTGAACTGACCGCCCACTAAGCTCAACCGACCATTGATTGGCACAACTGACCGCCCACTAAGCTCAACCGACCATTGATTGACTCAACTGACCGCCCACTAAGCTCAACTGACCATTGATTGGCTTAACTGCCCGTCTACGAAGCTCAACTGACCATTGATTATCTCAACTGACCGCCCACTAAGCCAAACGACTTTTGATTGGCTCAACTGCCCGCCCACTAAGCACAACCGACCTTTGATTGGCTGAACTGACCGCCCACTAAGCTCAACCGACCATTGATTGGCACAACTGACCGCCCACTAAGCTCAACCGACCTTTGATTGGCTCAACTGCCCGCCCACTAAGCTCAGCCGACTATTGATTGGCTCAACTGACCGACCATTAAGTTTAACCGACCATTCATTATTTCAACTGCCCGCCCACTAAGCTCAACCGACCTTTGATTGGCTGAACTGACCGCCCACTAAGCTCAACCGACCATTGATTGGCACAATTGACCGCCCACTAAGCTCAACCGACCATTGATTTGCTCAACTGACCGCCCACTAAGCTCAACCGACCATTGTTATGATAAACTGCCCGCCCACTAAGCTCAACCTACCATTGATTGACTCAACTGCCCGCCCACTAAGCTCAACCGACCACAGATAGGCTCAAATGCCCGCCCATCTAAGCTCAACCGACCAATGATTGGCTCAAATGCCCGCCCATCTATGCTTAACGGAACATTGATTGACTCAACTGAACGCCCACTAAGCTCAACCGACCAGTAATTGGCTTAACTGCCCGCCCACTAATTTTAACCGACCATTGATTGGCTCAACTGCCCTTCCACGAAGCTCAACCGACCTTAGATTGGCTCAACTGACCGCCCACTAAGCTCAACCGACCATTGATTGGCACAACTGACCGCCCACTAAGCTCAACCGACCATTGATTGACTCAACTGACCGCCCACTAAGCTCAACCGACCATTGATTGGCTTAACTGCCCGTCTACGAAGCTCAACTGACCATTGATTATCTCAACTGACCGCCCACTAAGCCAAACGACTTTTGATTGGCTCAACTGCCCGCCCACTAAGCACAACCGACCTTTGATTGGCTGAACTGACCGCCCACTAAGCTCAACCGACCATTGATTGGCACAACTGACCGCCCACTAAGCTCAACCGACCTTTGATTGGCTCAACTGCCCGCCCACTAAGCTCAACCGACTATTGATTGGCTCAACTGACCGACCATTAAGTTTAACCGACCATTCATTATTTCAACTGCCCGCCCACTAAGCTCAACCGACCTTTGATTGGCTGAACTGACCGCCCACTAAGCTCAACCGACCATTGATTGGCACAATTGACCGCCCACTAAGCTCAACCGACCATTGATTTGCTCAACTGACCGCCCACTAAGCTCAACCGACCATTGTTATGATAAACTGCCCGCCCACTAAGCTCAACCTACCATTGATTGACTCAACTGCCCGCCCACTAAGCTCAACCGACCACAGATAGGCTCAAATGCCCGCCCATCTAAGCTCAACCGACCAATGATTGGCTCAAATGCCCGCCCATCTATGCTTAACGGAACATTGATTGACTCAACTGAACGCCCACTAAGCTCAACCGACCAGTAATTGGCTTAACTGCCCGCCCACTAATTTTAACCGACCATTGATTGGCTCAACTGCCCGTCCACGAAGCTCAACCGACCATTGATTGGCTCAACTGACCGCCCACTAAGCTCAACCGACCTTTGATTGGCTGAACTGACCGCCCGCTAAGCTCAACCGACCACTGATTGGCACAACTGACGGCCCACTAAGCTCAACCGACCATTGATTGGCTCAACTGCCCGCCCACTAAGCTCAACCGACCATTGATTGGCTCAACTGCCCGCCCACTAAGCTCAACCGACCATTGATTGGCTCAACTGCAAGCCCACTAAGCTCAACCAACTTTGGATTGGCTCAACTGCCCGCCCACTAAGCTCAACCGACCATTGATTGGCTCAACTGCCCGCCCACTAAGCTCAACCGACCATTGATTGGCTCAACTGACCGCCCATTAAGCTCAACCTACCATTGATAACTCAACTGCCCGCCCACTAAGCTCAACCGACCACTGATAGGCTCAAATGCCCGCCCATCTAAGTTCAACCGACCAATGATTGGCTCAAATGCCCGCCCATCTAAGCTTAACGGAACATTGATTGACTGAACTGACCGCCCACTAAGCTCAACCGACCAGTAATTGGCTTAACTGCCCGCCCACTAATTTCAACCGACCATTGATGGGCTCAACTGCCCGGCCACTAAGCTCAACCGACCACTGATTGGCACAACTGACCGCCCACTAAGCTCAATCGACCATTGATTGGCTCAACTGCCCGCCCACTAAGCTCAACCGACCATTGATTGGCTCAACTGCCCGCCCACTAAGCTCAACCGACCATTGATTGGCTCAACTGCCCGCCCACTAAGCTCAACCAACTTTGGATTGGCTCAACTGCACGCCCACTAAGCTCAACCGACCTTGGATTAGCTCAACTGAACGCCCACTAAGCTCAACCGGCCTTTGTTTGGCTCAGCTGCCTGCCCACTAAGCTCAACCGACCTTTGATTGGCCCAACTGCCCGCCCACTAAGCTCACCCGACCTTTGATTGGCTCAACTTCCCGCCCACTAAGCTCAACCGACAATTGATTGGCTCAACTGACCAACCATTAAGTTTAACCGACCATTCATTATTTCAACTACCTGACCACTAAGCTCAACCGACCATTGATTGGCTCAACAGCCAGCCCACTACGCTGAACAGACAATTGATTGGCTCAACTGCCCGCCCACTAAGCTCAAACGACCATTGATTGGCTCCACTGACCGCCCACTGAGCTCAACAGACAATTGATTGGCTCAACTGCCCGCCCACTAAGCTCAACCGACTATTGATTGGCTCAACAGCCCGCCCACTAAGCTCAACCGACCATTGATTGACTCAACTGACCGCCCACTAAGCTCAACCGACCATTGACTGGCTTAACTGCCCGCCCACTAATTTCAACCGACCATTGATTGGCTCAACTGCCCGTCCACGAAGCTCAACCGACCATTGATTGGCTCAACTGACCGCCCACTAAGCTCAACCGACCATTGATTGGCACAACTGACCGCCCACTAAGCTCAACCTACCATTGATTTGCTCAACTGACCGCCCACTAAGCTCAACCGACCATTGATTGGCTCTACTGACCGCCCACTAAGCTCAACCGACCATTGATTGGCTCAACTGCCCGCCCACTAAGCTCACCCGACCATTGATTGGCTCAACTGGCCGCCCACTAAGCCCAACCGACCATTGATTGGCTCAACTGCCTGCCCAATAAGATCAACCGACCATGTATTGGCTCAACTTCCCGCCCACTAAGCTCAACCGACCATTGACTGGCTCAACTGCCCGCCCACTAAGCTCAACCGACCATTGATTGTCTCAACTTCCCGCCCACTAAGCTCAACCGACCATTGATTGGCTCAACTGCCCGCCCACTAAGCTCAACCGACCATTGATTGGCTCAACTGCCCGCCCACTAAGCTCAACAAACCTTGGATTGGCTCAACTGCACGCCCACTAAGCTCAACCGACTTTGGATTAGCTCAACTGCCCGCCCACTAAGCTCAACCGACCATTGATTCGCTCAACTCACCGCCCATTAAGCTCTACCGACCATTGATTGGCTCAACAGCCCGCCCATTAAGCTCAACAGACCATTGATTGGCTCAACTGCCCGCCCTTTAAGCTCAACCGACCATTGATTGGCTCAACTGCCCGCCCACTAATCTGAACGGACCATTGATTGACTCAACTGCCCGCCCACTTAGCTTAACCGACCTTTGATTGGCTCAACTGCCCGCCCACTAAGCTCAACCGACTATTGATTGGCTCAACTGACCGACCATTAAGTTTAACCGACCATTCATTATTTCAACTACCCGACCACTAAGCTCAACCGACCATTGATTGGCTTAACAGCCCGCCCACTACGCTGAACAGACAATTGATTGACTCAACTGCCCGCCCACTAAGCTCAAACGACCACTGATTGGCTCCACTGACCGCCCACTGAGCTCAACAGACCATTGATTGGCTCAACTGCCCGCCCACTAAGCTCAACCGACCATTGACTGGCTCAACAGCCCGCCCACTAAGCTCAACCGACCATTGATTGACTCAACTGACCGCCCACTAAGCTCAACCGACTTTGGATTAGCTCAACTGCCCGCCCACTAAGCTCAACCGACCATTGATTCGCTCAACTCACCGCCCATTAAGCTCTACCGACCATTGATTGGCTCAACTGCCCGCCCATTAAGCTCAACCGACCATTGATTGGCTCAACTGCCCGCCCACTAATCTGAACGGACCATTGATTGACTCAACTGCCCGCCCACTTAGCTCAACCGACCTTTGATTGGATCAACTGCACGTCCACTTAGCTCAACCGACCTTGGATTGGCTCAACTGCCCGCCCACTAAGCTCAACCGACCATTGATTGGCTCAACTGACCGCCCATTAAGCTCAACCGACCACTGATAGGCTCAAATGCCCGCCCATCTAAGCTCAACCGACCAATGATTGGCTCAAATGCCCGCCCATCTAAGCTTAACGGAACATTGATTGACTCAACTGACCGCCCACTAAGCTCAACCGACCAGTAATTGGCTTAACTGCCCGCCCACTAATTTCAACCGACCATTGATTGGCTCAACTGCCCGTCCACGAAGCTCAACCGACCATTGATTGGCTCAACTGACCACCCACTAAGCTCAATCGACCTTTGATTGGCTGAACTGACCGCCCGCTAAGCTCAACCGACCACTAATTGGCACAACTGACCGCCCACTAAGCTCAACCGACCATTGATTGGCTCAACTGCCCGCCCACGAAGCTCAACCGACCATTGATTGGCTCAACTGCCCGCCCACTAAGCTCAACCGACCATTGATTGGCTCAACTGCCCGCCCACTAAGCTCAACCGACCTTGGATTGGCTCAACTGCCCGCCCACTAAGCTCAACCGGCCTTTGTTTGGCTCAACTGCCTTCCCACTAAGCTCAACCGACCTTTGATTGGCCCAACTGCCCGCCCACTAAGCTCAACCGACTATTGATTGGCTCAACTGACCGACCATTAAGTTTTACCGACCATTCATTATTTCAACTACCCGACCACTAAGCTCAACCGACCATTGATTGGCTCAACAGCCCGCCCACTACGCTGAACAGACAATTGATTGACTCAACTGCCCGCCCACTAAGCTCAAACGACCATTGATTGGCTCCACTGACCGCCCACTGAGCTCAACAGACCATTGATTGGCTCAACTGCCCGCCCACTAAGCTCAACCGACCATTGATTGGCTCAACAGCCCGCCCACTAAGCTCAACCGACCATTGATTGGCTGAACTGACCGCCCACTAAGCTCAACCGACCATTGATTGGCACAACTGACCGCCCACTAAGCTCAACCGACCATTGATTGACTCAACTGACCGCCCACTAAGCTCAACCGACCATTGATTGGCTTAACTGCCCGTCTACGAAGCTCAACTGACCATTGATTATCTCAACTGACCGCCCACTAAGCCAAACGACTTTTGATTGGCTCAACTGCCCGCCCACTAAGCACAACCGACCTTTGATTGGCTGAACTGACCGCCCACTAAGCTCAACCGACCATTGATTGGCACAACTGACCGCCCACTAAGCTCAACCGACCATTGATTGACTCAACTGACCGCCCACTAAGCTCAACCGACCAGTAGTTGGCTTAACTGCCCGCCCACTAATTTCAACCGACCATTGATTGGCTCAACTGCCCGTCCACGAAGCTCAACCGACCATTGATTGGCTCAACTGACCGCCCACTAAGCTCAACCGACCATTGATTGGCACAACTGACCGCCCACTAAGCTCAACCTACCATTGATTTGCTCAACTGACCGCCCACTAAGCTCAACCGACCATTGATTGGCTCTACTGACCGCCCACTAAGCTCAACCGACCATTGATTGGCTCAACTGCCCGCCCACTAAGCTCACCCGACCATTGATTGGCTCAACTGGCCGCCCACTAAGCCCAACCGACCATTGATTGGCTCAACTGCCTGCCCAATAAGATCAACCGACCATGTATTGGCTCAACTTCCCGCCCACTAAGCTCAACCGACCATTGACTGGCTCAACTGCCCGCCCACTAAGCTCAACCGACCATTGATTGTCTCAACTTCCCGCCCACTAAGCTCAACCGACCATTGATTGGCTCAACTGCCCGCCCACTAAGCTCAACCGACCATTGATTGGCTCAACTGCCCGCCCACTAAGCTCAACCAACCTTGGATTGGCTCAACTGCACGCCCACTAAGCTCAACCGACTTTGGATTAGCTCAACTGCCCGCCCACTAAGCTCAACCGACCATTGATTCGCTCAACTCACCGCCCATTAAGCTCTACCGACCATTGATTGGCTCAACAGCCCGCCCATTAAGCTCAACAGACCATTGATTGGCTCAACTGCCCGCCCTTTAAGCTCAACCGACCATTGATTGGCTCAACTGCCCGCCCACTAATCTGAACGGACCATTGATTGACTCAACTGCCCGCCCACTTAGCTCAACCGACCTTTGATTGGCTCAACTGCTCGCCCACTAAGCTCAACCGACTATTGATTGGCTCAACTGACCGACCATTAAGTTTAACCGACCATTCATTATTTCAACTACCCGACCACTAAGCTCAACCGACCATTGATTGGCTTAACAGCCCGCCCACTACGCTGAACAGACAATTGATTGACTCAACTGCCCGCCCACTAAGCTCAAACGACCATTGATTGGCTCCACTGACCGCCCACTGAGCTCAACAGACCATTGATTGGCTCAACTGCCCGCCCACTAAGCTCAACCGACCATTGATTGGCTCAACAGCCCGCCCACTAAGCTCAACCGACCATTGATTGACTCAACTGACCGCCCACTAAGCTCAACCGACTTTGGATTAGCTCAACTGCCCGCCCACTAAGCTCAACCGACCATTGATTCGCTCAACTCACCGCCCATTAAGCTCTACCGACCATTGATTGGCTCAACAGCCCGCCCATTAAGCTCAACAGACCATTGATTGGCTCAACTGCCCGCCCATTAAGCTCAACCGACCATTGATTGGCTCAACTGCCCGCCCACTAATCTGAACGGACCATTGATTGACTCAACTGCCCGCCCACTTAGCTCAACCGACCTTTGATTGGATCAACTGCACGTCCACTTAGCTCAACCGACCTTGGATTGGCTCAACTGCCCGCCCACTAAGCTCAACCGGCCATTGATTGGCTCAACTGACCGCCCATTAAGCTCAACCGACCACTGATAGGCTCAAATGCCCGCCCATCTAAGCTCAACCGACCAATGATTGGCTCAAATGCCCGCCCATCTAAGCTTAACGGAACATTGATTGAATCAACTGACCGCCCACTAAGCTCAACCGACCAGTAATTGGCTTAACTGCCCGCCCACTAATTTCAACCGACCATTGATTGGCTCAACTGCCCGTCCACGAAGCTCAACCGACCATTGATTGGCTCAACTGAACACCCACTAAGCTCAATCGACCTTTGATTGGCTGAACTGACCGCCCGCTAAGCTCAACCGACCACTGATTGGCACAACTGACCGCCCACTAAGCTCAACCGACCATTGATTGGCTCAACTGCCCGCCCACGAAGCTCAACCGACCATTGATTGGCTCAACTGCCCGCCCACTAAGCTCAACCGACCATTGATTGGCTCAACTGCCCGCCCACTAAGCTCAACCGACCTTGGATTAGCTCAACTGAACGCCCACTAAGCTCAACCGGCCTTTGTTTGGCTCAACTGCCTTCCCACTAAGCTCAACCGACCTTTGATTGGCCCAACTGCCCGCCCACTAAGCTCAACCGACTATTGATTGGCTCAACTGACCGACCATTAAGTTTTACCGACCATTCATTATTTCAACTACCCGACCACTAAGCTCAACCGACCATTGATTGGCTCAACAGCCCGCCCACTACGCTGAACAGACAATTGATTGACTCAACTGCCCGCCCACTAAGCTCAAACGACCATTGATTGGCTCCACTGACCGCCCACTGAGCTCAACCGACCATTGATTGGCTCAACTGCCCGCCCACTAAGCTCAACCGACCATTGATTGGCTCAACAGCCCGCCCACTAAGCTCAACCGACCATTGATTGACTCAACTGACCGCCCACTAAGCTCAACCGACCATTGATTGGCTTAACTGCCCGTCCACGAAGCTCAACTGACCATTGATTATCTCAACTGACCGCCCACTAAGCCAAACGACTTTTGATTGGCTCAACTGCCCGCCCACTAAGCTCAACCGACCTTTGATTGGCTGAACTGACCGCCCACTAAGCTCAACCGACCATTGATTGGCACAACTGACCGCCCACTAAGCTCAACCGACCATTGATTGACTCAACTGACCGCCCACTAAGTTCAACCGACCATTGATTGGCTTAACTGCCCGTCTACGAAGCTCAACTGACCATTGATTATCTCAACTTCCCGCCCACTAAGCTCAACCGACCATTGATTGGCTCAACTGCCCGCCCACTAAGCTCAACCGACCATTGATTGGCTCAACTGCCCGCCCACTAAGCTCAACCAACCTTGGATTGGCTCAACTGCACGCCCACTAAGCTCAACCGACTTTGGATTAGCTCAACTGCCCGCCCACTAAGCTCAACCGACCATTGATTCGCTCAACTCACCGCCCATTAAGCTCTACCGACCATTGATTGGCTCAACAGCCCGCCCATTAAGCTCAACAGACCATTGATTGGCTCAACTGCCCGCCCTTTAAGCTCAACCGACCATTGATTGGCTCAACTGCCCGCCCACTAATCTGAACGGACCATTGATTGACTCAACTGCCCGCCCACTTAGCTCAACCGACCTTTGATTGGCTCAACTGCTCGCCCACTAAGCTCAACCGACTATTGATTGGCTCAACTGACCGACCATTAAGTTTAACCGACCATTCATTATTTCAACTACCCGACCACTAAGCTCAACCGACCATTGATTGGCTTAACAGCCCGCCCACTACGCTGAACAGACAATTGATTGACTCAACTGCCCGCCCACTAAGCTCAAACGACCATTGATTGGCTCCACTGACCGCCCACTGAGCTCAACAGACCATTGATTGGCTCAACTTCCCGCCCACTAAGCTCAACCGACCATTGATTGGCTCAACAGCCCGCCCACTAAGCTCAACCGACCATTGATTGACTCAACTGACCGCCCACTAAGCTCAACCGACTTTGGATTAGCTCAACTGCCCGCCCACTAAGCTCAACCGACCATTGATTCGCTCAACTCACCGCCCATTAAGCTCTACCGACCATTGATTGGCTCAACAGCCCGCCCATTAAGCTCAACAGACCATTGATTGGCTCAACTGCCCGCCCATTAAGCTCAACCGACCATTGATTGGCTCAACTGCCCGCCCACTAATCTGAACGGACCATTGATTGACTCAACTGCCCGCCCACATAGCTCAACCGACCTTTGATTGGATCAACTGCACGTCCACTTAGCTCAACCGACCTTGGATTGGCTCAACTGCCCGCCCACTAAGCTCAACCGGCCATTGATTGGCTCAACTGACCGCCCATTAAGCTCAACCGACCACTGATAGGCTCAAATGCCCGCCCATCTAAGCTCAACCGACCAATGATTGGCTCAAATGCCCGCCCATCTAAGCTTAACGGAACATTGATTGACTCAACTGACCGCCCACTAAGCTCAACCGACCAGTAATTGGCTTAACTGCCCGCCCACTAATTTCAACCGACCATTGATTGGCTCAACTGCCCGTCCACGAAGCTCAACCGACCATTGATTGGCTCAACTGACCACCCACTAAGCTCAATCGACCTTTGATTGGCTGAACTGACCGCCCGCTAAGCTCAACCGACCACTGATTGGCACAACTGACCGCCCACTAAGCTCAACCGACCATTGATTGGCTCAACTGCCCGCCCACGAAGCTCAACCGACCATTGATTGGCTCAACTGCCCGCCCACTAAGCTCAACCGACCATTGATTGGCTCAACTGCCCGCCCACTAAGCTCAACCGACCTTGGATTAGCTCAACTGAACGCCCACTAAGCTCAACCGGCCTTTGTTTGGCTCAACTGCCTTCCCACTAAGCTCAACCGACCTTTGATTGGCCCAACTGCCCGCCCACTAAGCTCAACCGACTATTGATTGGCTCAACTGACCGACCATTAAGTTTTACCGACCATTCATTATTTCAACTACCCGACCACTAAGCTCAACCGACCATTGATTGGCTCAACAGCCCGCCCACTACGCTGAACAGACAATTGATTGACTCAACTGCCCGCCCACTAAGCTCAAACGACCATTGATTGGCTCCACTGACCGCCCACTGAGCTCAACAGACCATTGATTGGCTCAACTGCCCGCCCACTAAGCTCAACCGACCATTGATTGGCTCAACAGCCCGCCCACTAAGCTCAACCGACCATTGATTGACTCAACTGACCGCCCACTAAGCTCAACCGACCATTGATTGGCTTAACTGCCCGTCCACGAAGCTCAACTGACCATTGATTATCTCAACTGACCGCCCACTAAGCCAAACGACTTTTGATTGGCTCAACTGCCCGCCCACTAAGCTCAACCGACCTTTGATTGGCTGAACTGACCGCCCACTAAGCTCAACCGACCATTGATTGGCACAACTGACCGCCCACTAAGCTCAACCGACCATTGATTGACTCAACTGACCGCCCACTAAGTTCAACCGACCATTGATTGGCTTAACTGCCCGTCTACGAAGCTCAACTGACCATTGATTATCTCAACTGACCGCCCACTAAGCCAAACGACTTTTGATTGGCTCAACTGCCCGCCCACTAAGCTCAACCGACCTTTGATTGGCTGAACTGACCGCCCACTAAGCTCAACCGACCATTGATTGGCACAACTGACCGCCCACTAAGCTCAACCGACCATTGATTGACTCAACTGACCGCCCACTAAGCTCAACCGACCAGTAGTTGGCTTAACTGCCCGCCCACTAATTTCAACCGACCATTGATTGGCTCAACTGCCCGTCCACGAAGCTCAACCGACCATTGATTGGCTCAACTGACCGCCCACTAAGCTCAACCGACCTTTGATTGGCTGAACTGACCGCCCACTAAGCTCAACCGACCACTGATTGGCACAACTGACCGCCCACTAAGCTCAACCGACCATTGATTGGCTCAACTGCCCGCCCACTAAGCTCAACCGACCATTGATTGGCTCAACTGCCCGCCCACTAAGCTCAACCGAACATTGATTGGCACAACTGACCGCCCACTAAGCTCAACCGACCATTGATTTGCTCAACTGACCGCCCACTAAGCTCAACCGACCATTGTTATGCTAAACTGCCCGCCCACTAAGCTCAACCTACCATTGATTGACTCAACTGCCCGCCCACTAAGCTCAACCGACCACTGATAGGCTCAAATGCCCGCCCATCTAAGCTCAACCGACCAATGATTGGCTCAAATGCCCGCCCATCTATGCTTAACGGAACATTGATTGACTCAACTGAACGCCCACTAAGCTTAACCGACCAGTAATTGGCTTAACTGCCCGCCCACTAATTTCAACCGACAATTGATTGGCTCAACTGCCCGTCCACGAAGCTCAACCGACCATTGATTGGCTCAACTGATCGCCCACTAAGCTCAACCGACCTTTGATTGGCTCAACTGCCCGCCCACTAAGCTCAACCGACCATTGATTGGCTCAACTGCCCGCACACTAAGCTCAACCGAGCATTGATTGGCTCAACTGCCCGCCCACTAAGCTCAACCAACTTTGGATTGGCTCAACTGCCCGCCCACTAAGCTCAACCGACCATTGATTGGCTCAACTGCCCGCCCACTAATCTGAACGGACCATTGATTGACTCAACTGCCCGCCCACTTAGCTCAACCGACCTTTGATTGGATCAACTGCACGTCCACTTAGCTCAACCGACCTTGGATTGGCTCAACTGCCCGCCCACTAAGCTCAACCGACCATTGATTGGCTCAACTGACCGCCCATTAAGCTCAACCTACCATTGATAACTCAACTGCCCGCCCACTAAGCTCAACCGACCACTGATGGGCTCAAATGCCTACCCATCTAAGTTCAACCGACCAATGATTGGCTCAAATGCCCGCCCATCTAAGCTTAACGGAACATTGATTGACTCAACTGACCGCCCACTAAGCTCCACCGACCAGTAATTGGCTTAACTGCCCGCCCACTAATTTCAACCGACCATTGATTGGCTCAACTGCCCGTCCACGAAGCTCAACCGACCATTGATTGGCTCAACTGACCGCCCACTAAGCTCAACCGACCATTGATTGGCACAACTGACCGCCCACTAAGCTCAACCGACCATTGATTGACTCAACTGACCGCCCACTAAGCTCAACCGACCATTGATTGGCTTAACTGCCCGTCTACGAAGCTCAACTGACCATTGATTATCTCAACTGACCGCCCACTAAGCCAAACGACTTTTGATTGGCTCAACTGCCCGCCCACTAAGCTCAACCGACCTTTGATTGGCTGAACTGACCGCCCACTAAGCTCAACCGACCATTGATTGGCACAACTGACCGCCCACTAAGCTCAACCGACCATTGATTTGCTCAACTGACCGCCCACTAAGCTCAACCGACCATTGTTATGCTAAACTGCCCGCCCACTAAGCTCAACCTACCACTGATTGACTCAACTGCCCGCCCACTAAGCTCAACCGACCACTGATAGGCTCAAATGCCCGCCCATCTAAGCTCAACCGACCAATGATTGGCTCAAATGCCCGCCCATCTATGCTTAACGGAACATTGATTGACTCAACTGACCGCCCACTAAGCTCAACCGACCAGTAATTGGCTTAACTGCCCGTCCACTAATTTCAACCGACCATTGATTGGCTCAACTGCCCGTCCACGAAGCTCAACCGACCATTGATTGGCTCAACTGACCGCCCATTAAGCTCAACCGACCACTGATAGGCTCAAATGCCCGCCCATCTAAGCTCAACCGACCAATGATTGGCTCAAATGCCCGCCCATCTAAGCTTAACGGAACATTGATTGACTCAACTGACCGCCCACTAAGCTCAACCGACCAGTAATTGGCTTAACTGCCCGCCCACTAATTTCAACCGACCATTGATTGGCTCAACTGCCCGTCCACGAAGCTCAACCGACCATTGATTGGCTCAACTGACCACCCACTAAGCTCAATCGACCTTTGATTGGCTGAACTGACCGCCCGCTAAGCTCAACCGACCACTGATTGGCACAACTGACCGCCCACTAAGCTCAACCGACCATTGATTGGCTCAACTGCCCGCCCACGAAGCTCAACCGACCATTGATTGGCTCAACTACCCGCCCACTAAGCTCAACCGACCATTGATTGGCTCAACTGCCCGCCCACTAAGCTCAACCGACCTTGGATTAGCTCAACTGAACGCCCACTAACCTCAACCGGCCTTTGTTTGGCTCAACTGCCTTCCCACTAAGCTCAACCGACCTTTGATTGGCCCAACTGCCCGCCCACTAAGCTCAACCGACTATTGATTGGCTCAACTGACCGACCATTAAGTTTTACCGACCATTCATTATTTCAACTACCCGACCACTAAGCTCAACCGACCATTGATTGGCTCAACAGCCCGCCCACTACGCTGAACAGACAATTGATTGACTCAACTGCCCGCCCACTAAGCTCAAACGACCATTGATTGGCTCCACTGACCGCCCACTGAGCTCAACAGACCATTGATTGGCTCAACTGCCCGCCCACTAAGCTCAACCGACCATTGATTGGCTCAACAGCCCGCCCACTAAGCTCAACCGACCATTGATTGACTCAACTGACCGCCCACTAAGCTCAACCGACCATTGATTATCTTAACTGCCCGTCCACGAAGCTCAACTGACCATTGATTATCTCAACTGACCGCCCACTAAGCCAAACGACTTTTGATTGGCTCAACTGCCCGCCCACTAAGCTCAACCGACCTTTGATTGGCTGAACTGACCGCCCACTAAGCTCAACCGACCATTGATTGGCACAACTGACCGCCCACTAAGCTCAACCGACCATTGATTGACTCAACTGACCGCCCACTAAGTTCAACCGACCATTGATTGGCTTAACTGCCCGTCTACGAAGCTCAACTGACCATTGATTATCTCAACTTCCCGCCCACTAAGCTCAACCGACCATTGATTGGCTCAACTGCCCGCCCACTAAGCTCAACCGACCATTGATTGGCTCAACTGCCCGCCCACTAAGCTCAACCAACCTTGGATTGGCTCAACTGCACGCCCACTAAGCTCAACCGACTTTGGATTAGCTCAACTGCCCGCCCACTAAGCTCAACCGACCATTGATTCGCTCAACTCACCGCCCATTAAGCTCTACCGACCATTGATTGGCTCAACAGCCCGCCCATTAAGCTCAACAGACCATTGATTGGCTCAACTGCCCGCCCTTTAAGCTCAACCGACCATTGATTGGCTCAACTGCCCGCCCACTAATCTGAACGGACCATTGATTGACTCAACTGCCCGCCCACTTAGCTCAACCGACCTTTGATTGGCTCAACTGCTCGCCCACTAAGCTCAACCGACTATTGATTGGCTCAACTGACCGACCATTAAGTTTAACCGACCATTCATTATTTCAACTACCCGACCACTAAGCTCAACCGACCATTGATTGGCTTAACAGCCCGCCCACTACGCTGAACAGACAATTGATTGACTCAACTGCCCGCCCACTAAGCTCAAACGACCATTGATTGGCTCCACTGACCGCCCACTGAGCTCAACAGACCATTGATTGGCTCAACTTCCCGCCCACTAAGCTCAACCGACCATTGATTGGCTCAACAGCCCGCCCACTAAGCTCAACCGACCATTGATTGACTCAACTGACCGCCCACTAAGCTCAACCGACTTTGGATTAGCTCAACTGCCCGCCCACTAAGCTCAACCGACCATTGATTCGCTCAACTCACCGCCCATTAAGCTCTACCGACCATTGATTGGCTCAACAGCCCGCCCATTAAGCTCAACAGACCATTGATTGGCTCAACTGCCCGCCCATTAAGCTCAACCGACCATTGATTGGCTCAACTGCCCGCCCACTAATCTGAACGGACCATTGATTGACTCAACTGCCCGCCCACATAGCTCAACCGACCTTTGATTGGATCAACTGCACGTCCACTTAGCTCAACCGACCTTGGATTGGCTCAACTGCCCGCCCACTAAGCTCAACCGGCCATTGATTGGCTCAACTGACCGCCCATTAAGCTCAACCGACCACTGATAGGCTCAAATGCCCGCCCATCTAAGCTCAACCGACCAATGATTGGCTCAAATGCCCGCCCATCTAAGCTTAACGGAACATTGATTGACTCAACTGACCGCCCACTAAGCTCAACCGACCAGTAATTGGCTTAACTGCCCGCCCACTAATTTCAACCGACCATTGATTGGCTCAACTGCCCGTCCACGAAGCTCAACCGACCATTGATTGGCTCAACTGACCACCCACTAAGCTCAATCGACCTTTGATTGGCTGAACTGACCGCCCGCTAAGCTCAACCGACCACTGATTGGCACAACTGACCGCCCACTAAGCTCAACCGACCATTGATTGGCTCAACTGCCCGCCCACGAAGCTCAACCGACCATTGATTGGCTCAACTGCCCGCCCACTAAGCTCAACCGACCATTGATTGGCTCAACTGCCCGCCCACTAAGCTCAACCGACCTTGGATTAGCTCAACTGAACGCCCACTAAGCTCAACCGGCCTTTGTTTGGCTCAACTGCCTTCCCACTAAGCTCAACCGACCTTTGATTGGCCCAACTGCCCGCCCACTAAGCTCAACCGACTATTGATTGGCTCAACTGACCGACCATTAAGTTTTACCGACCATTCATTATTTCAACTACCCGACCACTAAGCTCAACCGACCATTGATTGGCTCAACAGCCCGCCCACTACGCTGAACAGACAATTGATTGACTCAACTGCCCGCCCACTAAGCTCAAACGACCATTGATTGACTCCACTGACCGCCCACTGAGCTCAACAGACCATTGATTGGCTCAACTGCCCGCCCACTAAGCTCAACAGACCATTGATTGGCTCAACAGCCCGCCCACTAAGCTCAACCGACCATTGATTGACTCAACTGACCGCCCACTAAGCTCAACCGACCATTGATTGGCTTAACTGCCCGTCCACGAAGCTCAACTGACCATTGATTATCTCAACTGACCGCCCACTAAGCCAAACGACTTTTGATTGGCTCAACTGCCCGCCCACTAAGCTCAACCGACCTTTGATTGGCTGAACTGACCGCCCACTAAGCTCAACCGACCATTGATTGGCACAACTGACCGCCCACTAAGCTCAACCGACCATTGATTGACTCAACTGACCGCCCACTAAGTTCAACCGACCATTGATTGGCTTAACTGCCCGTCTACGAAGCTCAACTGACCATTGATTATCTCAACTGACCGCCCACTAAGCCAAACGACTTTTGATTGGCTCAACTGCCCGCCCACTAAGCTCAACCGACCTTTGATTGGCTGAACTGACCGCCCACTAAGCTCAACCGACCATTGATTGGCACAACTGACCGCCCACTAAGCTCAACCGACCATTGATTGACTCAACTGACCGCCCACTAAGCTCAACCGACCAGTAGTTGGCTTAACTGCCCGTCCACGAAGCTCAACCGACCATTGATTGGCTCAACTGACCACCCACTAAGCTCAATCGACCTTTGATTGGCTGAACTGACCGCCCGCTAAGCTCAACCGACCACTGATTGGCACAACTGACCGCCCACTAAGCTCAACCGACCATTGATTGGCTCAACTGCCCGCCCACGAAGCTCAACCGACCATTGATTGGCTCAACTGCCCGCCCACTAAGCTCAACCGACCATTGATTGGCTCAACTGCCCGCCCACTAAGCTCAACCGACCTTGGATTAGCTCAACTGAACGCCCACTAAGCTCAACCGGCCTTTGTTTGGCTCAACTGCCTTCCCACTAAGCTCAACCGACCTTTGATTGGCCCAACTGCCCGCCCACTAAGCTCAACCGACTATTGATTGGCTCAACTGACCGACCATTAAGTTTTACCGACCATTCATTATTTCAACTACCCGACCACTAAGCTCAACCGACCATTGATTGGCTCAACAGCCCGCCCACTACGCTGAACAGACAATTGATTGACTCAACTGCCCGCCCACTAAGCTCAAACGACCATTGATTGGCTCCACTGACCGCCCACTGAGCTCAACAGACCATTGATTGGCTCAACTGCCCGCCCACTAAGCTCAACCGACCATTGATTGGCTCAACAGCCCGCCCACTAAGCTCAACCGACCATTGATTGACTCAACTGACCGCCCACTAAGCTCAACCGACCATTGATTGGCTTAACTGCCCGTCCACGAAGCTCAACTGACCATTGATTATCTCAACTGACCGCCCACTAAGCCAAACGACTTTTGATTGGCTCAACTGCCCGCCCACTAAGCTCAACCGACCTTTGATTGGCTGAACTGAGCGCCCACTAAGCTCAACCGACCATTGATTGGCACAACTGACCGCCCACTAAGCTCAACCGACCATTGATTGACTCAACTGACCGCCCACTAAGTTCAACCGACCATTGATTGGCTTAACTGCCCGTCTACGAAGCTCAACTGACCATTGATTATCTCAACTGACCGCCCACTAAGCCAAACGACTTTTGATTGGCTCAACTGCCCGCCCACTAAGCTCAACCGACCTTTGATTGGCTGAACTGACCGCCCAGTAAGCTCAACCGACCATTGATTGGCACAACTGACCGCCCACTAAGCTCAACCGACCATTGATTGACTCAACTGACCGCCCACTAAGCTCAACCGACCAGTAGTTGGCTTAACTGCCCGCCCACTAATTTCAACCGACCATTGATTGGCTCAACTGCCCGTCCACGAAGCTCAACCGACCATTGATTGGCTCAACTGACCGCCCACTAAGCTCAACCGACCTTTGATTGGCTGAACTGACCGCCCACTAAGCTCAACCGACCACTGATTGGCACAACTGACCGCCCACTAAGCTCAACCGACCATTGATTGGCTCAACTGCCCGCCCACTAAGCTCAACCGACCATTGATTGGCTCAACTGCCCGCCCACTAAGCTCAACCGACCATTGATTGGCACAACTGACCGCCCACTAAGCTCAACCGACCATTGATTTGCTCAACTGACCGCCCACTAAGCTCAACCGACCATTGTTATGCTAAACTGCCCGCCCACTAAGCTCAACCTACCATTGATTGACTCAACTGCCCGCCCACTAAGCTCAACCGACCACTGATAGGCTCAAATGCCCGCCCATCTAAGCTCAACCGACCAATGATTGGCTCAAATGCCCGCCCATCTATGCTTAACGGAACATTGATTGACTCAACTGAACGCCCACTAAGCTTAACCGACCAGTAATTGGCTTAACTGCCCGCCCACTAATTTCAACCGACAATTGATTGGCTCAACTGCCCGTCCACGAAGCTCAACCGACCATTGATTGGCTCAACTGATCGCCCACTAAGCTCAACCGACCTTTGATTGGCTCAACTGCCCGCCCACTAAGCTCAACCGACCATTGATTGGCTCAACTGCCCGCACACTAAGCTCAACCGAGCATTGATTGGCTCAACTGCCCGCCCACTAAGCTCAACCAACTTTGGATTGGCTCAACTGCCCGCCCACTAAGCTCAACCGACCATTGATTGGCTCAACTGCCCGCCCACTAATCTGAACGGACCATTGATTGACTCAACTGCCCGCCCACTTAGCTCAACCGACCTTTGATTGGATCAACTGCACGTCCACTTAGCTCAACCGACCTTGGATTGGCTCAACTGCCCGCCCACTAAGCTCAACCGACCATTGATTGGCTCAACTGACCGCCCATTAAGCTCAACCTACCATTGATAACTCAACTGCCCGCCCACTAAGCTCAACCGACCACTGATGGGCTCAAATGCCTACCCATCTAAGTTCAACCGACCAATGATTGGCTCAAATGCCCGCCCATCTAAGCTTAACGGAACATTGATTGACTCAACTGACCGCCCACTAAGCTCCACCGACCAGTAATTGGCTTAACTGCCCGCCCACTAATTTCAACCGACCATTGATTGGCTCAACTGCCCGTCCACGAAGCTCAACCGACCATTGATTGGCTCAACTGACCGCCCACTAAGCTCAACCGACCATTGATTGGCACAACTGACCGCCCACTAAGCTCAACCGACCATTGATTGACTCAACTGACCGCCCACTAAGCTCAACCGACCATTGATTGGCTTAACTGCCCGTCTACGAAGCTCAACTGACCATTGATTATCTCAACTGACCGCCCACTAAGCCAAACGACTTTTGATTGGCTCAACTGCCCGCCCACTAAGCTCAACCGACCTTTGATTGGCTGAACTGACCGCCCACTAAGCTCAACCGACCATTGATTGGCACAACTGACCGCCCACTAAGCTCAACCGACCATTGATTTGCTCAACTGACCGCCCACTAAGCTCAACCGACCATTGTTATGCTAAACTGCCCGCCCACTAAGCTCAACCTACCACTGATTGACTCAACTGCCCGCCCACTAAGCTCAACCGACCACTGATAGGCTCAAATGCCCGCCCATCTAAGCTCAACCGACCAATGATTGGCTCAAATGCCCGCCCATCTATGCTTAACGGAACATTGATTGACTCAACTGACCGCCCACTAAGCTCAACCGACCAGTAATTGGCTTAACTGCCCGTCCACTAATTTCAACCGACCATTGATTGGCTCAACTGCCCGTCCACGAAGCTCAACCGACCATTGATTGGCTCAACTGACCGCCCATTAAGCTCAACCGACCACTGATAGGCTCAAATGCCCGCCCATCTAAGCTCAACCGACCAATGATTGGCTCAAATGCCCGCCCATCTAAGCTTAACGGAACATTGATTGACTCAACTGACCGCCCACTAAGCTCAACCGACCAGTAATTGGCTTAACTGCCCGCCCACTAATTTCAACCGACCATTGATTGGCTCAACTGCCCGTCCACGAAGCTCAACCGACCATTGATTGGCTCAACTGACCACCCACTAAGCTCAATCGACCTTTGATTGGCTGAACTGACCGCCCGCTAAGCTCAACCGACCACTGATTGGCACAACTGACCGCCCACTAAGCTCAACCGACCATTGATTGGCTCAACTGCCCGCCCACGAAGCTCAACCGACCATTGATTGGCTCAACTACCCGCCCACTAAGCTCAACCGACCATTGATTGGCTCAACTGCCCGCCCACTAAGCTCAACCGACCTTGGATTAGCTCAACTGAACGCCCACTAACCTCAACCGGCCTTTGTTTGGCTCAACTGCCTTCCCACTAAGCTCAACCGACCTTTGATTGGCCCAACTGCCCGCCCACTAAGCTCAACCGACTATTGATTGGCTCAACTGACCGACCATTAAGTTTTACCGACCATTCATTATTTCAACTACCCGACCACTAAGCTCAACCGACCATTGATTGGCTCAACAGCCCGCCCACTACGCTGAACAGACAATTGATTGACTCAACTGCCCGCCCACTAAGCTCAAACGACCATTGATTGGCTCCACTGACCGCCCACTGAGCTCAACAGACCATTGATTGGCTCAACTGCCCGCCCACTAAGCTCAACCGACCATTGATTGGCTCAACAGCCCGCCCACTAAGCTCAACCGACCATTGATTGACTCAACTGACCGCCCACTAAGCTCAACCGACCATTGATTATCTTAACTGCCCGTCCACGAAGCTCAACTGACCATTGATTATCTCAACTGACCGCCCACTAAGCCGAACGACTTTTGATTGGCTCAACTGCCCGCCCACTAAGCTCCACCGACCTTTGATTGGCTGAACTGACCGCCCACTAAGCTCAACCGACCATTGATTGGCGCAACTGACCGCCCACTAAGCTCAACCGACCATTGATTGACTCAACTGACCGCCCACTAAGCTCAACCGACCATTGATTGGCTTAACTGCCCGTCTACGAAGCTCAACTGACCATTGATTATCTCAACTGACCGCCCACTAAGCCAAACGACTTTTGATTGGCTCAACTGCCCGCCCACTAAGCTCAACCGACCTTTGATTGGCTGAACTGACCGCCCACTAAGCTCAACCGACCAGTAATTGGCTTAACTGCCCGCCCACTAATTTCAACCGACCATTGATTGGCTCAACTGCCCGTCCACGAAGCTCAACCGACCATTGATTGGCTCAACTGACCGCCCACTAAGCTCAACCGACCTTTGATTGGCTGAACTGACCGCCCGCTAAGCTCAACCGACCACTGATTGGCGCAACTGACCGCCCACTAAGCTCAACCGACCATTGATTGGCTCAACTGCCCGCCAACTAAGCTCAACCGACCATTGATTGGCTCAACTGCCCGCCCACTAAGCTCAACCGACCATTGATTGGCTCAACTGCCCGCCCACTAAGCTCAACCAACTTTGGATTGGCTCAACTGCCCGCCCACTAAGCTCAACCAACTTTGGATTGGCTCAACTGCCCGCCCACTAAGCCCAACCGACCATTGATTGGCTCAACTGCCCGCCCACTAATCTGAACGGACCATTGATTGACTCAACTGCCCGCCCACTTAGCTCAACCGACCTTTGATTGGATCAACTGCACGTCCACTTAGCTCAACCGACCTTGGATTGGCTCAACTGCCCGCCCACTAAGCTCAACCGACCACTGATAGGCTCAAATGCCCGCCCATCTAAGTTCAACCGACCAATGATTGGCTCAAATGCCCGCCCATCTAAGCTTAACGGAACATTGATTGACTCAACTGACCGCCCACTAAGCTCAACCGACCAGTAGTTGGCTTAACTGCCCGCAAACTAATTTCAACCGACCATTGATTGGCTCAACTGCCCGTCCACGAAGCTCAACCGACCATTGATTGGCTCAACTGACCGCCCACTAAGCTCAACCGACCTTTGATTGGCTGAACTGACCGCCCACTAAGCTCAACCGACCACTGATTGGCACAACTGACCGCCCACTAAGCTCAACCGACCATTGATTGGCTCAACTGCCCGCCCACTAAGCTCAACCGACCATTGATTGGCTCAACTGCCAGCCCACTAAGCTCAACCGACCATTGATTGGCTCAACTGCCCGCCCACTAAGCTCAACCAACTTTGGATTGGCTCAACTGCACGCCCACTAAGCTCAACCGACCTTGGATTAGCTCAACTGAACGCCCACTAAGCTCAACCGGCCTTTGTTTGGCTCAACTGCCTGCCCACTAAGCTCAACCGATCTTTGATTGGCCCAACTGCCCGCCCACTAAGCTCACCCGACCTTTGATTGGCTCAACTGCCCGCCCACTAAGCTCAACCGACTATTGATTGGCTCAACTGACCGACCATTAAGTATAACCGATCATTCATTATTTCAACTACCCGACCACTAAGCTCAACCGACCATTGATTGGCTCAACAGCCTGCTCACTACGCTGAACAGACAATTGATTGGCTCAACTGCCAGCCCACTAAGCTCAAACGACCATTGATTGGCTCCACTGACCGCCCACTGAGCTCAACAGACCATTGATTGGCTCAACTGCCCGCCCACTAAGCTCAACCGACCATTGATTGGCTCAACAGCCCGCCCACTAAGCTCAACCGACCATTGATTGACTCAACTGACCGCCCACTAAGCTCAACCGACCATTGATTGGCTCTACTGAACGCCCACTAAGCTCAACCGACCATTGATTGGCTCAACTGCCCGCCCACTAAGCTCAACCGACCATTGATTGGCTCAACTGGCCGCCCACTAAGCCCAACCGACCATTAAATGGCTCAACTGCCTGCCCAATAAGATCAACCGACCATGGATTGGCTCACCTGTCCGCCCACTAAGCTCAACCGACCATTGACTGGCTCAACTGCCCGCCCACTAAGCTCAACCGACCATTGATTGTCTCAACTGCCCGCCCACTAAGCTCAACCGACCATTGATTGGCTCAACTGCCCGCCCACTAAGCTCAACCAACCTTGGATTGGCTCAACTGCACGCCCACTAAGCTCAACCGACCATTGATTCGCTCAACTCACCGCCCATTAAGCTCTACCGACCATTGATTGGCTCAACAGCCCGCCCATTAAGCTCAACAGACCATTGATTGGCTCAACTGCCCGCCCTTTAAGCTCAACCGACCATTGATTGGCTCAACTGCCCGCCCACTAATCTGAACGGACCATTGATTGACTCAACTGCCCGCCCACTTAGCTCAACCGACCTTTGATTGGATCAACTGCACGTCCACTTAGCTCAACCGACCATTGATTGGCTCAACTGCCCGTCCACGAAGCTCAACCGACCAATGATTGGCTCAACTGACCGCCCACTAAGCTCAACCGACCATTGATTGGCACAACTGACCGCCCACTAAGCTCAACCTACCATTGATTTGCTCAACTGACCGCCCACTAAGCTCAACCGACCATTGATTGGCTCAACTGCCCGCCCACTTAGCTCAACCAACATTGATTGGCTCAACTGGCCGTCCACTAAGCCCAACCGACCATTGATTGGCTCAACTGCCTGCCCAATAAGATCAACCGACCATGGATTGGCTCACCTGCCCGCCCACTAAGCTCAACCGACCATTGACTGGCTCAACTGCCCGCCCACTAAGCTCAACCGACCATTGATTGTCTCAACTTCCCGCCCACTAAGCTCAAACGACCATTGATTGGCTCAACTAACCGCCCACTAAGCTCAACCGACCATTGATTGGCTCAACTGCCCGCCCACTAAGCTCAACCAACCTTGGATTGGCTCAACTGCACGCCCACTAAGCTCAACCGACTTTGGATTAGCTCAACTGCCCGCCCACTAAGCTCAACCGACCATTGATTCGCTCAACTCACCGCCCATTAAGCTCTACCGACCATTGATTGGCTCAACAGCCCGCCCATTAAGCTCAACAGACCATTGATTGGCTCAACTGCCCGCCCTTTAAGCTCAACCGACCATTGATTGGCTCAACTCCCCGCCCACTAATCTGAACGGACCATTGATTGACTCAACTGCCCGCCCACTTAGCTCAACCGACCTTTGATTGGATCAACTGCACGTCCACTTAGCTCAACCGACCATTGATTGTCTCAACTTCCCGCCCACTAAGCTCAACCCACCATTGATTGGCTGAACTGCCCGCCCACTAAGCTCAACCGACCATTGATTGGCTCAACTGCCCGCCCACTAAGCTCAACCAACCTTGGATTGGCTCAACTGCACGCCCACTAAGCTGAACCGACTTTGGATTAGCTCAACTGCCCGCCCACTAAGCTCAACCGACCATTGATTCGCTCAACTCACCACCCATTAAGCTCTACCGACCATTGATTGGCTCAACAGCCCGCCCATTAAGCTCAACAGACCATTGATTGGCTCAACTGCCCGCCCTTTAAGCTCAACCGACCATTGATTGGCTCAACTGCCCGCCCACTAATCTGAACGGACCATTGATTGACTCAACTGCCCGCCCACTTAGCTCAACCGACCTTTGATTGGATCAACTGCACGTCCACTTAGCTCAACCGACCATTGATTGGCTCAACTGCCCGTCCACGAAGCTCAACCGACCAATGATTGGCTCAACTGACCGCCCACTGAGCTCAACCGACCATTGATTGGCACAACTGACCGCCCACTAAGCTCAACCTACCATTGATTTGCTCAACTGACTCAACTGACCGCCCACTAAGCTCAACCGACCATTGATTGGCTCTACTGAACCGCCCACTAAGCTCAACCGACCATTGATTGGCTCAACTGCCCGCCCACTAAGCTCAACCGACCATTGATTGGCTCAACTGGCCGCCCACTAAGCCCAACCGACCATTGATTGGCTCAACTGCCTGCCCAATAAGATCAACCGACCATGGATTGGCTCACCTGCCCGCCCACTAAGCTCAACCGACCATTGACTGGCTCAACTGCCCGCCCACTAAGCTCAACCGACCACTTTGGATTGGCTCAACTGCCCGCCCACTAAGCCCAACCGACCATTGATTGGCTCAACTGCCCGCCCACTAAGCTCTGAACGGACCATTGGATTGACTCAACTGCCCGCCCACTTAGCTCAACCGACCTTTGATTGGATCAACTGCACGTCCACTTAGCTCAACCGACCTTGGATTGGCTCAACTGCCCGCCCACTAAGCTCAACCGACCACTGATAGGCTCAAATGCCCGCCCATCTAAGTTCAACCGACCAATGATTGGCTCAAATGCCCGCCCATCTAAGCTTAACGGAACATTGATTGACTCAACTGACCGCCCACTAAGCTCAACCGACCAGTAGTTGGCTTAACTGCCCGCAAACTAATTTCAACCGACCATTGATTGGCTCAACTGCCCGTCCACGAAGCTCAACCGACCATTGATTGGCTCAACTGACCGCCCACTAAGCTCAACCGACCTTTGATTGGCTGAACTGACCGCCCACTAAGCTCAACCGACCACTGATTGGCACAACTGACCGCCCACTAAGCTCAACCGACCATTGATTGGCTCAACTGCCCGCCCACTAAGCTCAACCGACCATTGATTGGCTCAACTGCCAGCCCACTAAGCTCAACCGACCATTGATTGGCTCAACTGCCCGCCCACTAAGCTCAACCAACTTTGGATTGGCTCAACTGCACGCCCACTAAGCTCAACCGACCATTGACTGGCTCAACTGCCCGCCCACTAAGCTCAACCGACCATTGATTGTCTCAACTTCCCGCCCACTAAGCTCAAACGACCATTGATTGGCTCAACTAACCGCCCACTAAGCTCAACCGACCATTGATTGGCTCAACTGCCCGCCCACTAAGCTCAACCAACCTTGGATTGGCTCAACTGCACGCCCACTAAGCTCAACCGACTTTGGATTAGCTCAACTGCCCGCCCACTAAGCTCAACCGACCATTGATTCGCTCAACTCACCGCCCATTAAGCTCTACCGACCATTGATTGGCTCAACAGCCCGCCCATTAAGCTCAACAGACCATTGATTGGCTCAACTGCCCGCCCTTTAAGCTCAACCGACCATTGATTGGCTCAACTCCCCGCCCACTAATCTGAACGGACCATTGATTGACTCAACTGCCCGCCCACTTAGCTCAACCGACCTTTGATTGGATCAACTGCACGTCCACTTAGCTCAACCGACCATTGATTGTCTCAACTTCCCGCCCACTAAGCTCAACCCACCATTGATTGGCTGAACTGCCCGCCCACTAAGCTCAACCGACCATTGATTGGCTCAACTGCCCGCCCACTAAGCTCAACCAACCTTGGATTGGCTCAACTGCACGCCCACTAAGCTGAACCGACTTTGGATTAGCTCAACTGCCCGCCCACTAAGCTCAACCGACCATTGATTCGCTCAACTCACCACCCATTAAGCTCTACCGACCATTGATTGGCTCAACAGCCCGCCCATTAAGCTCAACAGACCATTGATTGGCTCAACTGCCCGCCCTTTAAGCTCAACCGACCATTGATTGGCTCAACTGCCCGCCCACTAATCTGAACGGACCATTGATTGACTCAACTGCCCGCCCACTTAGCTCAACCGACCTTTGATTGGATCAACTGCACGTCCACTTAGCTCAACCGACCATTGATTGGCTCAACTGCCCGTCCACGAAGCTCAACCGACCAATGATTGGCTCAACTGACCGCCCACTGAGCTCAACCGACCATTGATTGGCACAACTGACCGCCCACTAAGCTCAACCTACCATTGATTTGCTCAACTGACCGCCCACTAAGCTCAACCGACCATTGATTGGCTCTACTGACCGCCCACTAAGCTCAACCGACCATTGATTGGCTCAACTGCCCGCCCACTAAGCTCAACCGACCATTGATTGGCTCAACTGGCCGCCCACTAAGCCCAACCGACCATTGATTGGCTCAACTGCCTGCCCAATAAGATCAACCGACCATGGATTGGCTCACCTGCCCGCCCACTAAGCTCAACCGACCATTGACTGGCTCAACTGCCCGCCCACTAAGCTCAACCAACTTTGGATTGGCTCAACTGCCCGCCCACTAAGCCCAACCGACCATTGATTGGCTCAACTGCCCGCCCACTAATCTGAACGGACCATTGATTGACTCAACTGCCCGCCCACTTAGCTCAACCGACCTTTGATTGGATCAACTGCACGTCCACTTAGCTCAACCGACCTTGGATTGGCTCAACTGCCCGCCCACTAAGCTCAACCGACCACTGATAGGCTCAAATGCCCGCCCATCTAAGTTCAACCGACCAATGATTGGCTCAAATGCCCGCCCATCTAAGCTTAACGGAACATTGATTGACTCAACTGACCGCCCACTAAGCTCAACCGACCAGTAGTTGGCTTAACTGCCCGCAAACTAATTTCAACCGACCATTGATTGGCTCAACTGCCCGTCCACGAAGCTCAACCGACCATTGATTGGCTCAACTGACCGCCCACTAAGCTCAACCGACCTTTGATTGGCTGAACTGACCGCCCACTAAGCTCAACCGACCACTGATTGGCACAACTGACCGCCCACTAAGCTCAACCGACCATTGATTGGCTCAACTGCCCGCCCACTAAGCTCAACCGACCATTGATTGGCTCAACTGCCAGCCCACTAAGCTCAACCGACCATTGATTGGCTCAACTGCCCGCCCACTAAGCTCAACCAACTTTGGATTGGCTCAACTGCACGCCCACTAAGCTCAACCGACCTTGGATTAGCTCAACTGAACGCCCACTAAGCTCAACCGGCCTTTGTTTGGCTCAACTGCCTGCCCACTAAGCTCAACCGATCTTTGATTGGCCCAACTGCCCGCCCACTAAGCTCACCCGACCTTTGATTGGCTCAACTGCCCGCCCACTAAGCTCAACCGACTATTGATTGGCTCAACTGACCGACCATTAAGTATAACCGATCATTCATTATTTCAACTACCCGACCACTAAGCTCAACCGACCATTGATTGGCTCAACAGCCAGCTCACTACGCTGAACAGACAATTGATTGGCTCAACTGCCAGCCCACTAAGCTCAAACGACCATTGATTGGCTCCACTGACCGCCCACTGAGCTCAACAGACCATTGATTGGCTCAACTGCCCGCCCACTAAGCTCAACCGACCATTGATTGGCTCAACAGCCCGCCCACTAAGCTCAACCGACCATTGATTGACTCAACTGACCGCCCACTAAGCTCAACCGACCATTGATTGGCTCTACTGAACGCCCACTAAGCTCAACCGACCATTGATTGGCTCAACTGCCCGCCCACTAAGCTCAACCGACCATTGATTGGCTCAACTGGCCGCCCACTAAGCCCAACCGACCATTAAATGGCTCAACTGCCTGCCCAATAAGATCAACCGACCATGGATTGGCTCACCTGTCCGCCCACTAAGCTCAACCGACCATTGACTGGCTCAACTGCCCGCCCACTAAGCTCAACCGACCATTGATTGTCTCAACTGCCCGCCCACTAAGCTCAACCGACCATTGATTGGCTCAACTGCCCGCCCACTAAGCTCAACCAACCTTGGATTGGCTCAACTGCACGCCCACTAAGCTCAACCGACCATTGATTCGCTCAACTCACCGCCCATTAAGCTCTACCGACCATTGATTGGCTCAACAGCCCGCCCATTAAGCTCAACAGACCATTGATTGGCTCAACTGCCCGCCCTTTAAGCTCAACCGACCATTGATTGGCTCAACTGCCCGCCCACTAATCTGAACGGACCATTGATTGACTCAACTGCCCGCCCACTTAGCTCAACCGACCTTTGATTGGATCAACTGCACGTCCACTTAGCTCAACCGACCATTGATTGGCTCAACTGCCCGTCCACGAAGCTCAACCGACCAATGATTGGCTCAACTGACCGCCCACTAAGCTCAACCGACCATTGATTGGCACAACTGACCGCCCACTAAGCTCAACCTACCATTGATTTGCTCAACTGACCGCCCACTAAGCTCAACCGACCATTGATTGGCTCAACTGCCCGCCCACTTAGCTCAACCAACATTGATTGGCTCAACTGGCCGTCCACTAAGCCCAACCGACCATTGATTGGCTCAACTGCCTGCCCAATAAGATCAACCGACCATGGATTGGCTCACCTGCCCGCCCACTAAGCTCAACCGACCATTGACTGGCTCAACTGCCCGCCCACTAAGCTCAACCGACCATTGATTGTCTCAACTTCCCGCCCACTAAGCTCAAACGACCATTGATTGGCTCAACTAACCGCCCACTAAGCTCAACCGACCATTGATTGGCTCAACTGCCCGCCCACTAAGCTCAACCAACCTTGGATTGGCTCAACTGCACGCCCACTAAGCTCAACCGACTTTGGATTAGCTCAACTGCCCGCCCACTAAGCTCAACCGACCATTGATTCGCTCAACTCACCGCCCATTAAGCTCTACCGACCATTGATTGGCTCAACAGCCCGCCCATTAAGCTCAACAGACCATTGATTGGCTCAACTGCCCGCCCTTTAAGCTCAACCGACCATTGATTGGCTCAACTCCCCGCCCACTAATCTGAACGGACCATTGATTGACTCAACTGCCCGCCCACTTAGCTCAACCGACCTTTGATTGGATCAACTGCACGTCCACTTAGCTCAACCGACCATTGATTGTCTCAACTTCCCGCCCACTAAGCTCAACCCACCATTGATTGGCTGAACTGCCCGCCCACTAAGCTCAACCGACCATTGATTGGCTCAACTGCCCGCCCACTAAGCTCAACCAACCTTGGATTGGCTCAACTGCACGCCCACTAAGCTGAACCGACTTTGGATTAGCTCAACTGCCCGCCCACTAAGCTCAACCGACCATTGATTCGCTCAACTCACCACCCATTAAGCTCTACCGACCATTGATTGGCTCAACAGCCCGCCCATTAAGCTCAACAGACCATTGATTGGCTCAACTGCCCGCCCTTTAAGCTCAACCGACCATTGATTGGCTCAACTGCCCGCCCACTAATCTGAACGGACCATTGATTGACTCAACTGCCCGCCCACTTAGCTCAACCGACCTTTGATTGGATCAACTGCACGTCCACTTAGCTCAACCGACCATTGATTGGCTCAACTGCCCGTCCACGAAGCTCAACCGACCAATGATTGGCTCAACTGACCGCCCACTGAGCTCAACCGACCATTGATTGGCACAACTGACCGCCCACTAAGCTCAACCTACCATTGATTTGCTCAACTGACCGCCCACTAAGCTCAACCGACCATTGATTGGCTCTACTGACCGCCCACTAAGCTCAACCGACCATTGATTGGCTCAACTGCCCGCCCACTAAGCTCAACCGACCATTGATTGGCTCAACTGGCCGCCCACTAAGCCCAACCGACCATTGATTGGCTCAACTGCCTGCCCAATAAGATCAACCGACCATGGATTGGCTCACCTGCCCGCCCACTAAGCTCAACCGACCATTGACTGGCTCAACTGCCCGCCCACTAAGCTCAACCGACCATTGATTGTCTCAACTTCCCGCCCACTAAGCTCAAACGACCATTGATTGGCTCAACTGCCCGCCCACTAAGCTCAACCGACCATTGATTGGCTCAACTGCCCGCCCACTAAGCTCAACCAACCTTGGATTGGCTCAACTGCACGCCCACTAAGCTCAACCGACTTTGGATTAGCTCAACTGCCCGCCCACTAAGCTCAACCGACCATTGATTCGCTCAACTCACCGCCCATTAAGCTCTACCGACCATTGATTGGCTTAACAGCCCGCCCATTAAGCTCAACAGACCATTGATTGGCTCAACTGCCCGCCCTTTAAGATCAACCGACCATTGATTGGCTCAACTGCCCGCCCACTAATCTGAACGGACCATTGATTGACTCAACTGCCCGCCCACTTAGCTCAACCGACCTTTGATTGGATCAACTGCACGTCCACTTAGCTCAACCGACCTTGGATTGGCTCAACTGCCCGCCCACTAAGCTCAACCGACCATTGATTGGCTCAACTGACCGCCCATTAAGCTCAACCGACCACTGATAGGCTCAAATGCCCGCCCATCTAAGCTCAACCGACCAATGATTGGCTCAAATGCCCGCCCATCTAAGCTTAACGGAACATTGATTGACTCAACTGACCGCCCACTAAGCTCAACCGACCAGTAATTGGCTTAACTGCCCGCCCACTAATTTCAACCGACCATTGATTGGCTCAACTGCCCGTCCACGAAGCTCAACCGACCATTGATTGGCGCAACTGACCACCCACTAAGCTCAATCGACCTTTGATTGGCTGAACTGACCGCCCGCTAAGCTCAACCGACCACTGATTGGCACAACTGACCGCCCACTAAGCTCAACCGACCATTGATTGGCTCAACTGCCCGCCCACGAAGCTCAACCGACCATTGATTGGCTCAACTGCCCGCCCACTAAGCTCAACCGACCATTGATTGGCTCAACTGCCCGCCCACTAAGCTCAACCGACCTTGGATTAGCTCAACTGAACGCCCACTAAGCTCAACCGGCCTTTGTTTGGCTCAACTGCCTTCCCACTAAGCTCAACCGACCTTTGATTGGCCCAACTGCCCGCCCACTAAGCTCGACCGACTATTGATTGGCTCAACTGACCGACCATTAAGTATAACCGACCATTCATTATTTCAACTACCCGACCACTAAGCTCAACCGACCATTGATTGGCTCAACAGCCAGCCCACTACGCTGAACAGACGATTGATTGGCTCAACTGCCCGCCCACTAAGCTCAAACGACCATTGATTGGCTCCACTGACCGCCCACTGAGCTCAACAGACCATTGATTGGCTCAACTGCCCGCCCACTAAGCTCAACCGACCATTGATTGGCTCAACAGCCCGCCCACTAAGCTCAACCGACCATTGATTGACTCAACTGACCGCCCACTAAGCTCAACCGACCATTGATTGGCTCTACTGACCGCCCACTAAGCTCAACCGACCATTGATTGGCTCAACTGCCCGCCCACTAAGCTCAACCGACCATTGATTGGCTCAACTGGCCGCCCACTAAGCCCAACCGACCATTGATTGGCTCAACTGCCTGCCCAATAAGATCAACCGACCATGGATTGGCTCACCTGCCCGCCCACTAAGCTCAACCGACCATTGACTGGCTCAACTGCCCGCCCACTAAGCTCAACCGACAATTGATTGTCTCAACTTCCCGCCCACTAAGCTCAAACGACCATTGATTGGCTCAACTGCCCGCCCACTAAGCTCAACCGACCATTGATTGGCTCAACTGCCCGCCCACTAAGCTCAACCAACCTTGGATTGGCTCAACTGCACGCCCACTAAGCTCAACCGACTTTGGATTAGCTCAACTGCCCGCCCACTAAGCTCAACCGACCATTGATTCGCTCAACTCACCGCCCATTAAGCTCTACCGACCATTGATTGGCTCAACAGCCCGCCCATTAAGCTCAACAGACCATTGATTGGCTCAACTGCCCGCCCTTTAAGCTCAACCGACCATTGATTGGCTCAACTGCCCGCCCACTAATCTGAACGGACCATTGATTGACTCAACTGCCCGCCCACTTAGCTCAACCGACCTTTGATTGGATCAACTGCACGTCCACTTAGCTCAACCGACCTTGGATTGGCTCAACTGCCCGCCCACTAAGCTCAACCGACCATTGATTGGCTCAACTGATCGCCCATTAAGCTCAACCGACCACTGATAGGCTCAAATGCCCGCCCATCTAAGCTCAACCGACCAATGATTGGCTCAAATGCCCGCCCATCTAAGCTTAACGGAACATTGATTGACTCAACTGACCGCCCACTAAGCTCAACCGACCAGTAATTGGCTTAACTGCCCGCCCACTAATTTCAACCGACCATTGATTGGCTCAACTGCCCGTCCACGAAGCTCAACCGACCATTGATTGGCTCAACTGACCACCCACTAAGCTCAATCGACCTTTGATTGGCTGAACTGACCGCCCGCTAAGCTCAACCGACCACTGATTGGCACAACTGACCGCCCACTAAGCTCAACCGACCATTGATTGGCTCAACTGCCCGCCCACGAAGCTCAACCGACCATTGATTGGCTCAACTGCCCGCCCACTAAGCTCAACCGACCATTGATTTGCTCAACTGCCCGCCCACTAAGCTCAACCGATCTTGGATTAGCTCAACTGAACGCCCACTAAGCTCAACCGGCCTTTGTTTGGCTCAACTGCCTTCCCACTAAGCTCAACCGACCTTTGATTGGCCCAACTGCCCGCCCACTAAGCTCAACCGACTATTGATTGGCTCAACTGACCGACCATTAAGTTTTACCGACCATTCATTATTTCAACTACCCGACCACTAAGCTCAACCGACCATTGATTGGCTCAACAGCCCGCCCACTACGCTGAACAGACAATTGATTGACTCAACTGCCCGCCCACTAAGCTCAAACGACCATTGATTGGCTCCACTGACCGCCCACTGAGCTCAACAGACCATTGATTGGCTCAACTGCCCGCCCACTAAGCTCAACCGACCATTGATTGGCTCAACAGCCCGCCCACTAAGCTCAACCGACCATTGATTGACTCAACTGACCGCCCACTAAGCTCAACCGACCATTGATTGGCTTAACTGCCCGTCCACGAAGCTCAACTGACCATTGATTATCTCAACTGACCGCCCACTAAGCCAAACGACTTTTGATTGGCTCAACTGCCCGCCCACTAAGCTCAACCGACCTTTGATTGGCTGAACAGACCGCCCACTAAGCTCAACCGACCATTGATTGGCACAACTGACCGCCCACTAAGCTCAACCGACCATTGATTGACTCAACTGATTGCCCACTAAGCTCAACCGACCATTGATTGGCTTAACTGCCCGTCTACGAAGCTCAACTGACCATTGATTATCTCAACTGACCGCCCACTAAGCCAAACGACTTTTGATTGGCTCAACTGCCCGCCCACTAAGCTCAACCGACCTTTGATTGGCTGAACTGACCGCCCACTGAGCTCAACCGACCGTTGATTGGCACAACTGACCGCCCACTAAGCTCAACCGACCATTGATTTGCTCAACTGACCGCCCACTAAGCTCAACCGACCATTGTTATGCTAAACTGCCCGCCCACTAAGCTCAACCTACCATTGATTGACTCAACTGCCCGCCCACTAAGCTCAACCGACCACTGATAGGCTCAAATGCCCGCCCATCTAAGCTCAACCGACCAATGATTGGCTCAAATGCCCGCCCATCGGAACATTGTTGGGTTGGGGAACATTGTTGGGTTAACGGAACATTGATTGACTCAACTGACCGCCCACTAAGCTCAACCTACCAGTAATTGGCTTAACTGCCCGCCCACTAATTTCAACCGACCATTGATTGGCTCAACTGCCCGTCCACGAAGCTCAACCGACCATTGATTGGCTCAACTGACCGCCCACTAAGCTCAACCGACCTTTGATTGGCTGAACTGACCGCCCGCTAAGCTCAACCGACCACTGATTGGCACAACTGACCGCCCACTAAGCTCAACCGACCATTGATTGGCTCAACTGCCCGCCCACTAAGCTCAACCGACCATTGATTCGCTCAACTCACCGCCCATTAAGCTCTACCGACCATTGATTGGCTCAACAGCCCGCCCATTAAGCTCAACAGACCATTGATTGGCTCAACTGCCCGCCCTTTAAGCTCAACCGACCATTGATTGGCTCAACTGCCCGCCCACTAATCTGAACGGACCATTGATTGACTCAACTGCCCGCCCACTTAGCTCAACCGACCTTTGATTGGATCAACTGCACGTCCACTTAGCTCAACCGACCTTGGATTGGCTCAACTGCCCGCCCACTAAGCTCAACCGACCATTGATTGGCTCAACTGACCGCCCATTAAGCTCAACCGACCACTGATAGGCTCAAATGCCCGCCCATCTAAGCTCAACCGACCAATGATTGGCTCAAATGCCCGCCCATCTAAGCTTAACGGAACATTGATTGACTCAACTGACCGCCCACTAAGCTCAACCGACCAGTAATTGGCTTAACTGCCCGCCCACTAATTTCAACCGACCATTGATTGGCTCAACTGCCCGTCCACGAAGCTCAACCGACCATTGATTGGCTCAACTGACCACCCACTAAGCTCAATCGACCTTTGATTGGCTGAACTGACCGCCCGCTAAGCTCAACCGACCACTGATTGGCACAACTGACCGCCCACTAAGCTCAACCGACCATTGATTGGCTCAACTGCCCGCCCACGAAGCTCAACCGACCATTGATTGGCTCAACTGCCCGCCCACTAAGATCAACCGACCATTGATTGGCTCAACTGCCCGCCCACTAAGCTCAACCGATCTTGGATTAGCTCAACTGAACGCCCACTAAGCTCAACCGGCCTTTGTTTGGCTCAACAGCCTTCCCACTAAGCTCAACCGACCTTTGATTGGCCCAACTGCCCGCCCACTAAGCTCAACCGACTATTGATTGGCTCAACTGACCGACCATTAAGTTTTACCGACCATTCATTATTTCAACTACCCGACCACTAAGCTCAACCGACCATTGATTGGCTCAACAGCCCGCCCACTACGCTGAACAGACAATAGATTGACTCAACTGCCCGCCCACTAAGCTCAAACGACCATTGATTGGCTCCACTGACCGCCCACTGAGCTCAACAGACCATTGATTGGCTCAACTGCCCGCCCACTAAGCTCAACCGACCATTGATTGGCTTAACAGCCCGCCCACTAAGCTCAACCGACCATTGATTGACTCAACTGACCGCCCACTAAGCTCAACCGACCATTGATTGGCTTAACTGCCCGTCCACGAAGCTCAACTGACCATTGATTATCTCAACTGACCGCCCACTAAGCCAAACGACTTTTGATTGGCTCAACTGCCCGCCCACTAAGCTCAACCGACCTTTGATTGGCTGAACTGACCGCCCACTAAGCTCAACCGACCATTGATTGGCACAACTGACCGCCCACTAAGCTCAACCGACCATTGATTGGCTTAACTGCCCGTCTACGAAGCTCAACTGACCATTGATTATCCCAACTGACCGCCCACTAAGCCAAACGACTTTTGATTGGCTCAACTGCCCGCCCACTAAGCTCAACCGACCTTTGATTGGCTGAACTGACCGCCCACTAAGCTCAACCGACCATTGATTGGCACAACTGACCGCCCACTAAGCTCAACCGACCATTGATTTGCTCAACTGACCGCCCACTAAGCTCAACCGACCATTGTTATGCTAAACTGCCCGCCCACTAAGCTCAACCTACCATTGATTGACTCAACTGCCCGCCCACTAAGCTCATCCGGCCACTGATAGGCTCAAATGCCCGCCCATCTAAGCTCAACCGACCAATGATTGGCTCAAATGCCCGCCCATCTATGCTTAACGGAACATTGATTGACTCAACTGACCGCCCACTAAGCTCAACCGACCAGTAATTGGCTTAACTGCCCGCCCACTAATTTCAACCGACCATTGATTAGCTCAACTGCCCGTCCACGAAGCTCAACCGACCATTGATTGGCTCAACTGACCGCCCACTAAGCGCAACCGACCTTTGATTGGCTGAACTGACCGCCCGCTAAGCTCAACCAACCACTGATTGGAACAACTGACCGCCCACTAAGCTCAACCGACCATTGATTGGCTCAACTGTCCGCCCACTAAGCTCAACCGACCATTGATTGGCTCAACTGCCCGCCCACTAAGCTCAACCGACCATTGATTGGCTCAACTGCCCGCCCACTAAGCTCAACCAACTTTGGATTGGCTCAACTGCACGCCCACTAAGCTCAACCGACCTTGGATTAGCTCAACTGAAAGCCCACTAAGCTCAACCGGCCTTTGTTTGGCTCAACTGCCTGCCCACTAAGCTCAACCGACCTTTGATTGGCGCAACTGCCCGCCCACTAAGCTCACCCGACCTTTGATTGGCTCAACTGCCCGCCCACTAAGCTCAACCGACTATTGATTGGCTCAACTGACCGACCATTAAGTATAACCGACCATTCATTATTTCAACTACCCGACCACTAAGCTCAACCGACCATTGATTGGCTCAACAGCCAGCCCACTACGCTGAACAGACAATTGATTGGCTCAACTGCCCGCCCACTAAGCTCAAACGACCATTGATTGGCTCCACTGACCGCCCACTGAGCTCAACAGACCATTGATTGGCTCAACTGCCCGCCCACTAAGCTCAACCGACCATTGATTGGCTCAACAGCCCGCCCACTAAGCTCAACCGACCATTGATTGACTCAACTGGCCGCCCACTGAGCCCAACCGACCATTGATTGGCTCAACTGCCTGCCCAATAAGATCAACCGACCATGGATTGGCTCACCTGCCCGCCCACTAAGCTCAACCGACCATTGACTGGCTCAACTGCCCGCCCACTAAGCTCAACCGACCATTGATTGGCTCAACTGCCCGCCCACTAAGCTCAACCGACCATTGATTGGCTCAACTGCCCGCCCACTAAGCTCAACCAACCTTGGATTGGCTCAACTGCACGCCCACTAAGCTCAACCGACTTTGGATTAGCTCAACTGCCCGCCCACTAAGCTCAACCGACCATTGATTCGCTCAACTCACCGCCCATTAAGCTCTACCGACCATTGATTGGCTCAACAGCCCGCCCATTAAGCTCAACAGACCATTGATTGGCTCAACTGCCCGCCCTTTAAGCTCAACCGACCATTGATTGGCTCAACTGCCCGCCCACTAATCTGAACGGACCATTGATTGACTCAACTGCCCGCCCACTTAGCTCAACCGACCTTTGATTGGATCAACTGCACGTCCTCTTAGCTCAACCGACCTTGGATTGGCTCAACTGCCCTCCCACTAAGCTCAACCGACCATTGATTGGCTCAACTGACCGCCCATTAAGCTCAACCGACCACTGATAGGCTCAAATGCCCGCCCATCTAAGCTTAACGGAACATTGATTGACTCAACTGACCGCCCACTAAGCTCAACCGACCAGTAATTGACTACTGCCCGCCCACTAATTTCAACCGACCATTGATTGGCTCAACTGCCCGTCCACGAAGCTCAACCGACCATTGATTGGATCAACTGACCACCCACTAAGTTCAATCGACCTTTGATTGGCTGAACTGACCGCCCGCTAAGCTCAACCGACCACTGATTGGCACAACTGACCGCCCACTAAGCTTAACCGACCATTGATTGGCTCAACTGCCCGCCCACGAAGCTCAACCGACCATTGATTGGCTCAACTGCCCGCCCACTAAGCTCAACCGACCATTGATTGGCTCAACTGCCCGCCCACTAAGCTCAACCAACTTTGGATTGGCTCAACTGCACGCCCACTAAGCTCAACCGACCTTGGATTAGCTCAACTGAACGCCCACTAAGCTCAACCGGCCTTTGTTTGGCTCAACTGCCTTCCCACTAAGCTCAACCGACCTTTGATTGGCCCAACTGCCCGCCCACTAAGCTCAACCGACTATTGATTGGCTCAACTGACCGACCATTAAGTTTTACCGACCATTCATTATTTCAACTGCCCGCCCACTAAGCTCAACCGACCATTGATTGGCTCAACTGCCCGCCCACTAATCTGAACGGACCATTGATTGATTCAACTGCCCGTCCACTTAGCTCAACCGACCTTTGATTGGATCAACTGCACGTCCACTTAGCTCAACCGACCTTGGATTGGCTCAACTGCCCGCCCACTAAGCTCAACCGACCACTGATAGGCTCAAATGCCCGCCCATCTAAGTTGAACCGACCAATGATTGGCTCAAATGCCCGCCCATCTAAGCTTTACGGAACATTGATTGACTCAACTGACCGCCCACTAAGCTCAACCGACCATTGATTGGCTCTACTGACCGCCCACTAAGCTCAACCGACCATTGATTGGCTCAACTGCCCGCCCACTAAGCTCAACCGACCATTGATTGGCTCAACTGGCCGCCCACTAAGCTCAACCGACCATTGATTGGCACAACTGCCTGCCCAATAAGATCAACCGACCATGGATTGGCTCACCTGCCCGCCCACTAAGCTCAACCGACCATTGTTATGCTAAACTGCCCGCCCACTAAGCTCAACCTACCATTGATTGACTCAACTGCCCGCCCACTAAGCTTAACCGACCACTGATAGGCTCAAATGCCCGCCCATCTAAGCTCAACCGACCAATGATTGGCTGAAATGCCCGCCCGTCTATGCTTAACGGAACATTGATTGACTCAACTGACCGCCCACTTAGCTCAACCGACCAGTAATTGGCTTAACTGCCCGCCCACTAATTTCAACCGACCATTGATTGGCTCAACTGCCCGTCCACGAAGCTCAACCGACCATTGATTGGCTCAACTGACCGCCCACTAAGCTCAACCGACCTTTGATTGGCTGAACTGACCGCCCGCTAAGCTCAACCGACCACTGATTGGCACAACTGACCGCCCACTAAGCTCAACCGACCATTGATTGGCTCAACTGCCCGCCCACTAAGCTCAACCGACCATTGATTGGATCAACTGCCCGCCCACTAAGCTCAACCGACCATTGATTGGCTCAACTGCCCGCCCACTAAGCTCAACCGACCACTGATAGGCTCAAATGCCCGCCCATCTAAGCTCAACCGACCAATGATTGGCTCAAATGCCCGCCCATCTATGCTTAACGGAACATTGATTGACTCAACTGACCGCCCACTAAGCTCAACCGACCAGTAATTGGCTTAACTGCCCGCCCACTAATTTCAACTGACCATTGATTGGCTCAACTGCCCGTCCAAGAAGCTCAACCGACCATTGATTGGCTCAACTGACCGCCCACTAAGCTCAACCGACCTTTGATTGGCTGAACTGACCGCCCGCTAAGCTCAACCGACCACTGATTGGCACAACTGACCGCCCACTAAGCTCAACCGACCATTGATTGGCTCAACTGCCCGCCCACTAAGCTCAACCGACCATTGATTGGCTCAACTGCCCGCCCACTAAGCTCAACCGACCATTGATTGGCTCAACTGACCGCCCACTAAGCTCAACCAACTTTGGATTGGCTCAACTGCCCGCCCACTGAGCTCAACCGACCATTGATTGGCTCAACTTCCCGCCCACTAATCTGAACGGACCATTGATTGACTCAACTGCCCGCCCACTTAGCTCAACCGACCTTTGATTGGATCAACTGCACGTCCACTTAGCTCAACCGACCTTGGATTGGCTCAACTGCCCGCCCACTAAGCTCAACCGACCATTGATTGGCTCAACTGACCGCCCACTAAGCTCAACCGACCTTTGATTGGCTGAACTGACCGCCCACTAAGCTCAACCGACCTTTGATTGGCTGACCTGACCGCCCACTAAGCTCAACCGACCACTGATTGGCACAACTGACCGCCCACTAAGCTCAACCGACCATTGATTGGCTCAACTGCCCGCCCACTAAGCTCAACCGACCATTGATTGGCTCAACTGTCCGCCCACTAAGCTCAACCAACTTTGGATTGGCTCAACTGCACGCCCACTAAACTCAACCGACCTTGGATTAGCTCAACTGAACGCCCACTAAGCTCAACCGGCTTTGTTTGGCTCAACTGCCTGCCCACTAAGCTCAACCGACCTTTGATTGGCCCAACTGCCCGCCCACTAAGCTCACCCGACCTTTGATTGGCTCAACTGCCCGCCCACTAAGCTCAACCGACTATTGATTGGCTCAACTGACCGACCATTAAAATTAACCGACCATTCATTATTTCAACTACCTGACCACTAAGCTCAACCGACCATAGATTGGCTCAACAGCCAGCCCACTACGCTGAGCAGACAATTGATTGGCTCAACTGCCCGCCCACTAAGCTCAAACGACCATTGATTGGCTCCACTGACCGCCCACTGAGCTCAACAGACCATTGATTGGCTCAACTGCCCGCCCACTAAGCTCAACCGACCATTGATTGGCTCAACAGCCCGCCCACTAAGCTCAACCGACCATTGATTGACTCAACTGACCGCCCACTAAGCTCAACCGACCATTGATTGGCTTAACTGCCCGCCCACTAATTTCAACCGACCATTGATTGGCTCAACTGCCCGTCCACGAAGCTCAACCGACCATTGATTGGCTGAACTGACCGCCCACTAAGCTCAACCGACCATTGATTGGCACAACTGACCGCCCACTAAGCTCAACCTACCATTGATTTGCTCAACTGACCGCCCACTAAGCTCAACCGACCATTGATTGGCTCTACTGACCGCCCACTAAGCTCAACCGACCATTTATTGGCTCAACAGCCCGCCCACTAAGCTCAACCAACCATTGATTGGCTCAACTGGCCGCCCACTAAGCCCAACCGACCATTGATTGGCTCAACTGCCTGCCCAATAAGATCAACCGACCATGGATTGGCTCAACTGCCCGCCCACTAAGCTCAACCGACCATTGATTGTCTCAACTTCCCGCCCACTAAGCTCAACCGACCATTGATTGGCTCAACTGCCCGCCCACTAAGCTCAACCGACCATTGATTGGCTCAACTGCCCGCCCACTAAGCTCAACCAACCTTGGATTGGCTCAACTGCACGCCCACTAAGCTCAACCGACTTTGGATTAGCTCAACTGCCCGCCCACTAAGCTCAACCGACCATTGATTCGCTCAACTCACCGCCCATTAAGCTCTACCGACCATTGATTGGCTCAACTGCCCGCCCTTTAAGCTCAACCGACCATTGATTGGCTCAACTTCCCGCCCACTAATCTGAACGGACCATTGATTGACTCAACTGCCCGCCCACTTAGCTCAACCGACCTTTGATTGGATCAACTGCACGTCCACTTAGCACAACCGACCTTGGATTGGCTCAACTGCCCGCCCACTAAGCTCAACCGACCATTGATTGGCTCAACTGACCGCCCATTAAGCTCAACCGACCACTGATAGGCTCAAATGGCCGCCCATCTAAGCTCAACCGACCAATGATTGGCTCAAATGCCCGCCCATCTAAGCTTAACGGAACATTGATTGACTCAACTGACCGCCCACTAAGCTCAACCGACCAGTAATTGGCTTAACTGCCCGCCCACTAATTTCAACCGACCATTGATTGGCTCAACTGCCCGTCCACGAAGCTCAACCGACCATTGATTGGCTCAACTGACCACCCACTAAGCTCAATCGACCTTTGATTGGCTGAACTGACCGCCCGCTAAGCTCAACCGACCACTGATTGGCACAACTGACCGCCCACTAAGCTCAACCGACCATTGATTGGCTCAACTGCCCGCCCACTAAGCTCAACCGACCATTGATTGGCTCAACTGCCCGCCCACTAAGCTCAACCGACCATTGATTGGCTCAACTGCCCGCCCACTAAGCTCAACCAACTTTGGATTGGCTCAACTGCACGCCCACTAAGCTCAACCGACCTTGGATTAGCTCAACTGAACGCCCACTAAGCTCAACCGGCCTTTGTTTGGCTCAACTGCCTTCCCACTAAGCTCAACCGACCTTTGATTGGCCCAACTGCCCGCCCACTAAGCTCAACCGACTATTGATTGGCTCAACTGACCGACCATTAAGTATAACCGACAATTCATTATTTCAACTACCCGACCACTAAGCTCAACCGACCATTGATTGGCTCAACAGCCAGCCCACTACGCTGAACAGACGATTGATTGGCTCAACTGCCCGCCCACTAAGCTCAAACGACCATTGATTGGCTCCACTGACCGCCCACGGAGCTCAACAGACCATTGATTGGCTCAACTGCCCGCCCACTAAGCTCAACCGACCATTGATTGGCTCAACAGCCCGCCCACTAAGCTCAACCGACCATTGATTGACTCAACTGACCGCCCACTAAGCTCAACCGACCATTGATTGGCTCTACTGACCGCCCACTAAGCTCAACCGACCATTGATTGGCTCAACTGCCCGCCCACTAAGCTCAACCGACCATTGATTGTCTCAACTTCCCGCCCACTAATCTCAACCGACCATTGATTGGCTCAACTGCCCGCCCACTAAGCTCAACCGACCATTGATTGGCTCCACTGACCGCCCACTGAGCTCAACAGACCATTGATTGGCTCAACTGCAGGCCCACTAAGCTCAACCGACCATTGATTGGCTCAACAGCCCGCCCACTAAGCTCAACCGACCATTGATTGACTCAACTGACCGCCCACTAAGCTCAACCGACCATTGATTGGATTAACTGCCCGTCCACGAAGCTCAACTGACCATTGATTATCTCAACTGACCGCCCACTAAGCCAAACGACTTTTGATTGGCTCAACTGCCCGCTCACTAAGCTCAACCGACCTTTGATTGGCTGAACTGACCGCCCACTAAGCTCAACCGACCATTGATTGGCACAACTGACCGCCCACTAAGCTCAACCGACCATTGATTTGCTCAACTGACCGCCCACTAAGCTCAACCGACCACTGATTGGCACAACTGACCGCCCACTAAGCTCAACCGACCTTTGATTGGCTGAACTGACCGCCCACTAAGCACAACCTACCATTGATTGACTCAACTGCCCGCCAACTAAGCTCAACCGACCACTGATAGGCTCAAATGCCCGCCCATCTAAGCTCAACCGACCAATGATTGGCTCAAATGCCCGCCCATCTAAGCTTAACGGAACATTGATTGACTCAACTGACCGCCCACTAAGCTCAACCGACCAATGATTGGCTCAACTGCCCGTCCACGAAGCTCAACCGACCATTGATTGGCTCAACTGACCGCCCACTAAGCTCAACCGACCTTTGATTGGCTGAACTGACCGCCCGCTAAGCTCAACCGACCACTGATTGGCACAACTGACCGCCCACTAAGCTCAACCGACCATTGATTGTCTCAACTGCCCGCCCACTAAGCTCAACCGACCATTGATTGGCTCTACTGCCCGCCCACTAAGCTCAACCGACCAGTGATTGGCTTAACTGCCCGCCCACTAAGCTCAACCAACTTTGGATTGGCTCAACTGCACGCCCACTAAGCGCAACCGACCTTGGATTAGCTCAACTGAACGCCCACTAAGCTCAACCGACCACTGATTGGCACAACTGACCGCCCACTAAGCTCAACCGACCATTGATTGGCTGAACTGACCGCCCACTAAGCTCAACCGAAAATTGATTGGCACAACTGACCGCCCACTAAGCTCAACCGACCATTGATTTGCTCAACTAACCGCCCACTAAGCTCAACCGACCATTGTTATGCTAAACTGCCCGCCCACTAAGCTCAACCGACCATTGATTGGCTCTACTGCCCGCCCACTAAGCTCAACCGACCAGTGATTGGCTTAACTGCCCGCCCACTAAGCTCAACCAACTTTGGATTGGCTCAACTGCACGCCCACTAAGCTCAACCGACCTTGGATTAGCTGAACTGAACGCCCACTAAGCTCACCCGACCTTTGATTGGCTCAACTGCCCGCCCACTAAGCTCAACCGACTATTGATTGGCTCAACTGACCGACCATTAAGTTTAACCGACCATTCATTATTTCAACTACCCGACCACTAAGCTCAACCGACCATTGATTGGCTCAACAGCATGCCCACTACGCTGAACAGACAATTGATTGACTCAACTGCCCGCCCACTAAGCTCAAACCACCATTGATTGGCTCCACTGACCGCCCACTGAGCTCAACAGACCATTGATTGGCTCAACTGCCCGCCCACTAAGCTCAACCGACCATTGATTGGCTCAACAGCCCGCCCACTAAGCTCAACCGACCATTGATTGACTCAACTGACCGCCCACTAAGCTCAACCGTCCATTGATTGGCTTAACTGCCCGCCCACTAATTTCAACCGACCATTGATTGGCTCAAATGCCCGTCCACGAAGCTCAACCGACCATTGATTATCTCAACTGACCGCCCACTAAGCCAACCGACTTTTGATTGGCTCAACTGCCCGCCCACTAAGCTCAACCGACCTTTGATTGGCTGAACTGACGCCCACTAAGCTCAACCGATCATTGATTGGCACAACTGACCGCCCACTAAGCTCAACCGACCATTCATTTGCTCAACTGACCGCCCACTAAGCTCAACCGACCATTGTTATGCTAAACTGCCCGCCCACTAAGCTCAACCGACCATTGATTGGCTCCATTGACCGCCCACTAAGCTCAACCGACCTTTGATTGGCTCAACTGCCCGCCCACTAAGCTCAACCGACCTTTGATTGGCTCAACTGCCCTCCCACTAAGCTACACCGGCCTTTGTTTGGCTCAACTGCCTGCCCACTAAGCTCAACCGACCTTTGATTGACTCAACTGCCCGCCCACTAAGCTCACCCGACCTTTGATTGGCTCAACTGCCCGACCACTAAGCTGAACCGACCATTGATTGGCTCAACTGCCCGCCCACTAAGCTCAACCAACTTTGGATTGGCTCAACTGCACGCCCACTAAGCTCAACCGACCTTGGATTAGCTCAACTGAACGCCCACTAAGCTCAACCGGCCTTTGTTTGGCTCAACTGCCTTCCCACTAAGCTCAACCGACCTTTGATTGGCCCAACTGCCCGCCCACTAAGCTCAACCGACTATTGATTGGCTCAACTGACCGACCATTAAGTTTTACCGACCATTCATTATTTCAACTGCCCGCCCACTAAGCTCAACCGACCATTGATTGGCTCAACTGCCCGCCCACTAATCTGAACGGACCATTGATTGACTCAACTGCCCGCCCACTTAGCTCAACCGACCTTTGATTGGATCAACTGCACGTCCACTTAGCTCAACCGACCTTGGATTGGCTCAACTGCCCGCCCACTAAGCTCAACCGACCACTGATAGGCTCAAATGCCCGCCCATCTAAGTTCAACCGACCAATGATTGGCTCAAATGCCCGCCCATCTAAGCTTAACGGAACATTGATTGACTCAACTGACCGCCCACTAAGCTCAACCGACCATTGATTGGCTCTACTGACCGCCCACTAAGCTCAACCGACCATTGATTGGCTCAACTGCCCGCCCACTAAGCTCAACCGACCATTGATTGGCTCAACTGGCCGCCCACTAAGCTCAACCGACCATTGATTGGCACAACTGCCTGCCCAATAAGATCAACCGACCATGGATTGGCTCACCTGCCCGCCCACTAAGCTCAACCGACCATTGTTATGCTAAACTGCCCGCCCACTAAGCTCAACCTACCATTGATTGACTCAACTGCCCGCCCACTAAGCTCAACCGACCACTGATAGGCTCAAATGCCCGCCCATCTAAGCTCAACCGACCAATGATTGGCTCAAATGCCCGCCCATCTATGCTTAACGGAACATTGATTGACTCAACTGACCGCCCACTAAGCTCAACCGACCAGTAATTGGATTAACTGCCCGCCCACTAATTTCAACCGACCATTGATTGGCTCAACTGCCCGTCCACGAAGCTCAACCGACCATTGATTGGCTCAACTGACCGCCCACTAAGCTCAACCGACCTTTGATTGGCTGAACTGACCGCCCGCTAAGCTCAACCGACCACTGATTGGCACAACTGACCGCCCACTAAGCTCAACCGACCATTGATTGGCTCAACTGCCCGCCCACTAAGCTCAACCGACCATTGATTGGATCAACTGTCCGCCCACTAAGCTCAACCGACCATTGATTGGCTCAACTGCCCGCCCACTAAGCTCAACCGACCACTGATAGGCTCAAATACCCGCCCATCTAAGCTCAACCGACCAATGATTGGCTCAAATGCCCGCCCATCTATGCTTAACGGAACATTGATTGACTCAACTGACCGCCCACTAAGCTCAACCGACCAGTAATTGGCTTAACTGCCCGCCCACTAATTTCAACTGACCATTGATTGGCTCAACTGCCCGTCCAAGAAGCTCAACCGACCATTGATTGGCTCAACTGACCGCCCACTAAGCTCAACCGACCTTTGATTGGCTGAACTGACCGCCCGCTAAGCTCAACCGACCACTGATTGGCACAACTGACCGCCCACTAAGCTCAACCGACCATTGATTGGCTCAACTGCCAGCCCACTAAGCTCAACCGACCATTGATTGGCTCAACTACCCGCCCACTAAGCTCAACCGACCATTGATTGGCTCAACTGACCGCCCACTAAGCTCAACCAACTTTGGATTGGCTCAACTGCCCGCCCACTGAGCTCAACCGACCATTGATTGGCTCAACTGCCCGCCCACTAATCTGAACGGACCATTGATTGACTCAACTGCCCGCCCACTTAGCTCAACTGACCTTTGATTTGATCAACTGCACGTCCACTTAGCTCAACCGACCTTGGATTGGCTCAACTGCCCGCCCACTAAGCTCAACCGACCATTGATTGGCTCAACTGACCGTCCATTAAGCTCAACCTACCATTGATAACTCAACTGCCCGCCCACTAAGCTCAACCGACCACTGATAGGCTCAAATGCCCGCCCATCTAAGTTCAACCGACCAATGATTGGCTCAAATGCCCGCCCATCTAAGCTTAACGGAACATTGACTGACTCAACTGACCGCCCACTAAGCTCAACCGACCAGTAATTGGCTTAACTGCCCGCCCACTAATTTCAACCGACCATTGATTGGCTCAACTGCCCGTCCACGAAGCTCAACCGACCATTGATTGGCTCAACTGACCGCCCACTAAGCTCAACCGACCTTTGATTGGCTGAACTGACCGCCCGCTAAGCTCAACCGACCACTGATTGGCACAACTGACCGCCCACTAAGCTCAACCGACCATTGATTGGCTCAACTGCCCGCCCACTAAGCTCAACCGACCATTGATTGGATCAACTGCCCGCCCACTAAGCTCAACCGACCATTGATTGGCTCAACTGCCCGCCCACTAAGCTCAACCGACCACTGATAGGCTCAAATACCCGCCCATCTAAGCTCAACCGACCAATGATTGGCTCAAATGCCCGCCCATCTATGCTTAACGGAACATTGATTGACTCAACTGACCGCCCACTAAGCTCAACCGACCAGTAATTGGCTTAACTGCCCGCCCACTAATTTCAACTGACCATTGATTGGCTCAACTGCCCGTCCAAGAAGCTCAACCGACCATTGATTGGCTCAACTGACCGCCCACTAAGCTCAACCGACCTTTGATTGGCTGAACTGACCGCCCGCTAAGCTCAACCGACCACTGATTGGCACAACTGACCGCCCACTAAGCTCAACCGACCATTGATTGGCTCAACTGCCAGCCCACTAAGCTCAACCGACCATTGATTGGCTCAACTACCCGCCCACTAAGCTCAACCGACCATTGATTGGCTCAACTGACCGCCCACTAAGCTCAACCAACTTTGGATTGGCTCAACTGCCCGCCCACTGAGCTCAACCGACCAATGATTGGCTCAACTCCCAGCCCACTAATCTGAACGGACCATTGATTGACTCAACTGCCCGCCCACTTAGCTCAACCGACCTTTGATTGGATCAACTGCACGTCCACTTAGCTCAACCGACCTTGGATTGGCTCAACTGCCCGCCCACTAAGCTCAACCGACCACTGATAGGCTCAAATGCCCGCCCATCTAAGTTCAACCGACCAATGATTGGCTCAAATGCCCGCCCATCTAAGCTTAACGGAACATTGATTGACTCAACTGACCGCCCACTAAGCTCAACCGACCAGTAATTGGCTTAACTGCCCGCCCACTAATTTCAACCGACCATTGATTGGCTCAACTGCCCGTCCACGAAGCTCAACCGACCATTGATTGGCTCAACTGACCGCCCACTAAGCTCAACCGACCTTTGCTTGGCTGAACTGACCGCCCACTAAGCTCAACCGACCACTGATTGGCACAACTGACCGCCCACTAAGCTCAACCGACCATTGATTGGCTCAACTGCCCGCCCACTAAGCTCAACCGACCATTGATTGGCTCAACTGCCCGCCCACTAAGCTCAACCGACCATTGATTGGCTCAACTGCCCGCCCACTAAGCTCAACCAACTTTGGATTGGCTCAACTGCACGCCCGCTAAACTCAACCGACCTTGGATTAGCTCAACTGAACGCCCACTAAGCTCAACCGGCTTTGTTTGGCTCAACTGCCTGCCCACTAAGCTCAACCGACCTTTGATTGGCCCAACTGCCCGCCCACTAAGCTCACCCGACCTTTGATTGGCTCAACTGACCGACCATTAAAATTAACCGACCATTCATTATTTCAACTACCTGACCACTAAGCTCAACCGACCATTGATTGGCTCAACAGCCAGCCCACTACGCTGAGCAGACAATTGATTGGCTCAACTGCCCGCCCACTAAGCTCAAACGACCATTGATTGGCTCCACTGACCGCCCACTGAGCTCAACAGACCATTGATTGGCTCAACTGCCCGCCCACTAAGCTCAACCGACCATTGATTGGCTCAACAGCCCGCCGACTAAGCTCAACCGACCATTGATTGACTCAACTGACCGCCCACTAAGCTCAACCGACCATTGATTGGCTTAACTGCCCGCCCACTAATTTCAACCGACCATTGATTGGCTCAACTGCCCGTCCACGAAGCTCAACCGACCATTGATTGGCTGAACTGACCGCCCACTAAGCTCAACCGACCATTGATTGGCACAACTGACCGCCCACTAAGCTCAACCGACTATTGATTGGCTCAACTGACCGACCATTAAGTTTTACCGACCATTCATTATTTCAACTGCCCGCCCACTAAGCTCAACCGACCATTGATTGGCTCAACTGCCCGCCCACTAATCTGAACGGACCATTGATTGACTTAACTGCCGGCCCACTTAGCTCAACCGACCTTTGATTGGATCAACTGCACGTCCACTTAGCTCAACCGACCTTGGATTGGCTCAACTGCCCGCCCACTAAGCTCAACCGACCACTGATAGGCTCAAATGCCCGCCCATCTAAGTTCAACCGACCAATGATTGGCTCAAATGCCCGCCCATCTAAGCTTAACGGAACATTGATTGACTCAACTGACCGCCCACTAAGCTCAACCGACCATTGATTGGCTCTACTGACCGCCCACTAAGCTCAACCGACCATTGATTGGCTCAACTGCCCGCCCACTAAGCTCAACCGACCATTGATTGGCTCAACTGGCCGCCCACTAAGCTCAACCGACCATTGATTGGCACAACTGCCTGCCCAATAAGATCAACCGACCATGGATTGGCTCACCTGCCCGCCCACTAAGCTCAACCGACCATTGTTATGCTAAACTGCCCGCCCACTAAGCTCAACCTACCATTGATTGACTCAACTGCCCGCCCACTAAGCTCAACCGACCACTGATAGGCTCAAATGCCCGCCCATCTAAGCTCAACCGACCAATGATTGGCTCAAATGCCCGCCCATCTATGCTTAACGGAACATTGATTGACTCAACTGACCGCCCACTAAGCTCAACCGACCAGTAATTGGCTTAACTGCCCGCCCACTAATTTCAACCGACCATTGATTGGCTCAACTGCCCGTCCACGAAGCTCAACCGACCATTGATTGGCTCAACTGACCGCCCACTAAGCTCAACCGACCTTTGATTGGCTGAACTGACCGCCCGCTAAGCTCAACCGACCACTGATTGGCACAACTGACCGCCCACTAAGCTCAACCGACCATTGATTGGCTCAACTGCCCGCCCACTAAGCTCAACCGACCATTGATTGGATCAACTGTCCGACCACTAAGCTCAACCGACCATTGATTGGCTCAACTGCCCGCCCACTAAGCTCAACCGACCACTGATAGGCTCAAATACCCGCCCATCTAAGCTCAACCGACCTTTGATTGGCTGAACTGACCGCCCGCTAAGCTCAACCGACCACTGATTGGCACAACTGACCGCCCACTAAGCTCAACCGACCATTGATTGGCTCAACTGCCAGCCCACTAAGCTCAACCGACCATTGATTGGCTCAACTACCCGCCCACTAAGCTCAACCGACCATTGATTGGCTCAACTGACCGCCCACTAAGCTCAACCAACTTTGGATTGGCTCAACTGCCCGCCCACTGAGCTCAACCGACCATTGATTGGCTCAACTCCCCGCCCACTAATCTGAACGGACCATTGATTGACTCAACTGCCCGCCCACTTAGATCAACCGACCTTTGATTGGATCAACTGCACGTCCACTTAGCTCAACCGACCTTGGATTGGCTCAACTGCCCGCCCACTAAGCTCAACCGACCATTGATTGGCTCAACTGACCGTCCATTAAGCTCAACCTACCATTGATAACTCAACTGCCCGCCCACTAAGCTCAACCGACCACTGATAGGCTCAAATGCCCGCCCATCTAAGTTCAACCGACCAATGATTGGCTCAAATGCCCGCCCATCTAAGCTTAACGGAACATTGATTGACTCAACTGACCGCCCACTAAGCTCAACCGACCAGTAATTGGCTCTACTGACCGCCCACTAAGCTCAACCGACCATTGATTGGCTCAACTGCCCGCCCACTAAGCTCAACCGACCATTGATTGGCTCAACTGGCCGCCCACTAAGCTCAACCGACCATTGATTGGCACAACTGCCTGCCCAATAAGATCAACCGACCATGGATTGGCTCACCTGCCCGCCCACTAAGCTCAACCGACCATTGTTATGCTAAACTGCCCGCCCACTAAGCTCAACCTACCATTGATTGACTCAACTGCCCACCCACTAAGCTCAACCGACCACTGATAGGCTCAAATGCCCGCCCATCTAAGCTCAACCGACCAATGATTGGCTCAAATGCCCGCCCATCTATGCTTAACGGAACATTGATTGACTCAACTGACCGCCCACTAAGCTCAACCGACCAGTAATTGGCTTAACTGCCCGCCCACTAATTTCAACCGACCATTGATTGGCTCAACTGCCCGTCCACGAAGCTCAACCGACCATTGATTGGCTCAACTGACCGCCCACTAAGCTCAACCGACCTTTGATTGGCTGAACTGACCGCCCGCTAAGCTCAACCGACCACTGATTGGCACAACTGACCGCCCACTAAGCTCAACCGACCATTGATTGGCTCAACTGCCCGCCCACTAAGCTCAACCGACCATTGATTGGATCAACTGTCCGACCACTAAGCTCAACCGACCATTGATTGGCTCAACTGCCCGCCCACTAAGCTCAACCGACCACTGATAGGCTCAAATACCCGCCCATCTAAGCTCAACCGACCTTTGATTGGCTGAACTGACCGCCCGCTAAGCTCAACCGACCACTGATTGGCACAACTGACCGCCCACTAAGCTCAACCGACCATTGATTGGCTCAACTGCCAGCCCACTAAGCTCAACCGACCATTGATTGGCTCAACTACCCGCCCACTAAGCTCAACCGACCATTGATTGGCTCAACTGACCGCCCACTAAGCTCAACCAACTTTGGATTGGCTCAACTGCCCGCCCACTGAGCTCAACCGACCATTGATTGGCTCAACTCCCCGCCCACTAATCTGAACGGACCATTGATTGACTCAACTGCCCGCCCACTTAGATCAACCGACCTTTGATTGGATCAACTGCACGTCCACTTAGCTCAACCGACCTTGGATTGGCTCAACTGCCCGCCCACTAAGCTCAACCGACCATTGATTGGCTCAACTGACCGTCCATTAAGCTCAACCTACCATTGATAACTCAACTGCCCGCCCACTAAGCTCAACCGACCACTGATAGGCTCAAATGCCCGCCCATCTAAGTTCAACCGACCAATGATTGGCTCAAATGCCCGCCCATCTAAGCTTAACGGAACATTGATTGACTCAACTGACCGCCCACTAAGCTCAACCGACCAGTAATTGGCTTAACTGCCCGCCCACTAATTTCAACCGACCATTGATTGGCTCAACTGCCCGTCCACGAAGCTCAACCGACCATTGATTGGCTCAACTGACCGCCCACTAAGCTCAACCGACCTTTGCTTGGCTGAACTGACCGCCCACTAAGCTCAACCGACCACTGATTGGCACAACTGACCGCCCACTAAGCTCAACCGACCATTGATTGGCTCAACTGCCCGCCCACTAAGCTCAACCGACCATTGATTGGCTCAACTGCCCGCCCACTAAGCTCAACCGACCATTGATTGGCTCAACTGCCCGCCCACTAAGCTCAACCAACTTTGGATTGGCTCAACTGCACGCCCACTAAACTCAACCGACCTTGGATTAGCTCAACTGAACGCCCACTAAGCTCAACCGGCTTTGTTTGGCTCAACTGCCTGCCCACTAAGCTCAACCGACCTTTGATTGGCCCAACTGCCCGCCCACTAAGCTCACCCGACCTTTGATTGGCTCAACTGCCCGCCCACTAAGCTCAACCGACTATTGATTGGCTCAACTGACCGACCATTAAAATTAACCGACCATTCATTATTTCAACTACCTGACCACTAAGCTCAACCGACCATTGATTGGCTCAACAGCCAGCCCACTACGCTGAGCAGACAATTGATTGGCTCAACTGCCCGCCCACTAAGCTCAAACGACCATTGATTGGCTCCACTGACCGCCCACTGAGCTCAACAGACCATTGATTGGCTCAACTGCCCGCCCACTACGCTGAGCAGACAATTGATTGGCTCAACTGCCCGCCCACTAAGCTCAAACGACCATTGATTGGCTCCACTGACCGCCCACTGAGCTCAACAGACCATTGATTGGCTCAACTGCCCGCCCACTAAGCTCAACCGACCATTGATTGGCTCAACAGCCCGCCGACTAAGCTCAACCGACCATTGATTGACTCAACTGACCGCCCACTAAGCTCAACCGACCATTGATTGGCTTAACTGCCCGCCCACTAATTTCAACCGACCATTGATTGGCTCAACTGCCCGTCCACGAAGCTCAACCGACCATTGATTGGCTGAACTGACCGCCCACTAAGCTCAACCGACCATTGATTGGCACAACTGACCGCCCACTAAGCTCAACCGACTATTGATTGGCTCAACTGACCGACCATTAAGTTTTACCGACCATTCATTATTTCAACTGCCCGCCCACTAAGCTCAACCGACCATTGATTGGCTCAACTGCCCGCCCACTAATCTGAACGGACCATTGATTGACTCAACTGCCCGCCCACTTAGCTCAACCGACCTTTGATTGGATCAACTGCACGTCCACTTAGCTCAACCGACCTTGGATTGGCTCAACTGCCCGCCCACTAAGCTCAACCGACCACTGATAGGCTCAAATGCCCGCCCATCTAAGTTCAACCGACCAATGATTGGCTCAAATGCCCGCCCATCTAAGCTTAACGGAACATTGATTGACTCAACTGACCGCCCACTAAGCTCAACCGACCATTGATTGGCTCTACTGACCGCCCACTAAGCTCAACCGACCATTGATTGGCTCAACTGCCCGCCCACTAAGCTCAACCGACCATTGATTGGCTCAACTGGCCGCCCACTAAGCTCAACCGACCATTGATTGGCACAACTGCCTGCCCAATAAGATCAACCGACCATGGATTGGCTCACCTGCCCGCCCACTAAGCTCAACCGACCATTGTTATGCTAAACTGCCCGCCCACTAAGCTCAACCTACCATTGATTGACTCAACTGCCCGCCCACTAAGCTCAACCGACCACTGATAGGCTCAAATGCCCGCCCATCTAAGCTCAACCGACCAATGATTGGCTCAAATGCCCGCCCATCTATGCTTAACGGAACATTGATTGACTCAACTGACCGCCCACTAAGCTCAACCGACCAGTAATTGGCTTAACTGCCCGCCCACTAATTTCAACCGACCATTGATTGGCTCAACTGCCCGTCCACGAAGCTCAACCGACCATTGATTGGCTCAACTGACCGCCCACTAAGCTCAACCGACCTTTGATTGGCTGAACTGACCGCCCGCTAAGCTCAACCGACCACTGATTGGCACAACTGACCGCCCACTAAGCTCAACCGACCATTGATTGGCTCAACTGCCCGCCCACTAAGCTCAACCGACCATTGATTGGATCAACTGTCCGCCCACTAAGCTCAACCGACCATTGATTGGCTCAACTGCCCGCCCACTAAGCTCAACCGACCACTGATAGGCTCAAATACCCGCCCATCTAAGCTCAACCGACCAATGATTGGCTCAAATGCCCGCCCATCTATGCTTAACGGAACATTGATTGACTCAACTGACCACCCACTAAGCTCAACCGACCAGTAATTGGCTTAACTGCCCGCCCACTAATTTCAACTGACCATTGATTGGCTCAACTGCCCGTCCAAGAAGCTCAACCGACCATTGATTGGCTCAACTGACCGCCCACTAAGCTCAACCGACCTTTGATTGGCTGAACTGACCGCCCGCTAAGCTCAACCGACCACTGATTGGCACAACTGACCGCCCACTAAGCTCAACCGACCATTGATTGGCTCAACTGCCAGCCCACTAAGCTCAACCGACCATTGATTGGCTCAACTACCCGCCCACTAAGCTCAACCGACCATTGATTGGCTCAACTGACCGCCCACTAAGCTCAACCAACTTTGGATTGGCTCAACTGCCCGCCCACTGAGCTCAACCGACCATTGATTGGCTCAACTGCCCGCCCACTAATCTGAACGGACCATTGATTGACTCAACTGCCCGCCCACTTAGCTCAACCGACCTTTGATTTGATCAACTGCACGTCCACTTAGCTCAACCGACCTTGGATTGGCTCAACTGCCCGCCCACTAAGCTCAACCGACCATTGATTGGCTCAACTGACCGTCCATTAAGCTCAACCTACCATTGATAACTCAACTGCCCGCCCACTAAGCTCAACCGACCACTGATAGGCTCAAATGCCCGCCCATCTAAGTTCAACCGACCAATGATTGGCTCAAATGCCCGCCCATCTAAGCTTAACGGAACATTGACTGACTCAACTGACCGCCCACTAAGCTCAACCGACCAGTAATTGGCTTAACTGCCCGCCCACTAATTTCAACCGACCATTGATTGGCTCAACTGCCCGTCCACGAAGCTCAACCGACCATTGATTGGCTCAACTGACCGCCCACTAAGCTCAACCGACCTTTGATTGGCTGAACTGACCGCCCGCTAAGCTCAACCGACCACTGATTGGCACAACTGACCGCCCACTAAGCTCAACCGACCATTGATTGGCTCAACTGCCCGCCCACTAAGCTCAACCGACCATTGATTGGATCAACTGCCCGCCCACTAAGCTCAACCGACAATTGATTGGCTCAACTGCCCGCCCACTAAGCTCAACCGACCACTGATAGGCTCAAATACCCGCCCATCTAAGCTCAACCGACCAATGATTGGCTCAAATGCCCGCCCATCTATGCTTAACGGAACATTGATTGACTCAACTGACCGCCCACTAAGCTCAACCGACCAGTAATTGGCTTAACTGCCCGCCCACTAATTTCAACTGACCATTGATTGGCTCAACTGCCCGTCCAAGAAGCTCAACCGACCATTGATTGGCTCAACTGACCGCCCACTAAGCTCAACCGACCTTTGATTGGCTGAACTGACCGCCCGCTAAGCTCAACCGACCACTGATTGGCACAACTGACCGCCCACTAAGCTCAACTGACCATTGATTGGCTCAACTGCCAGCCCACTAAGCTCAACCGACCATTGATTGGCTCAACTACCCGCCCACTAAGCTCAACCGACCATTGATTGGCTCAACTGACCGCCCACTAAGCTCAACCAACTTTGGATTGGCTCAACTGCCCGCCCACTGAGCTCAACCGACCATTGATTGGCTCAACTCCCCGCCCACTAATCTGAACGGACCATTGATTGACTCAACTGCCCGCCCACTTAGCTCAACCGACCTTTGATTGGATCAACTGCACGTCCACTTAGCTCAACCGACCTTGGATTGGCTCAACTGCCCGCCCACTAAGCTCAACCGACCATTTATTGGCTCAACTGACCGTCCATTAAGCTCAACCTACCATTGATAACTCAACTGCCCGCCCACTAAGCTCAACCGACCACTGATAGGCTCAAATGCCCGCCCATCTAAGTTCAACCGACCAATGATTGGCTCAAATGCCCGCCCATCTAAGCTTAACGGAACATTGATTGACTCAACTGACCGCCCACTAAGCTCAACCGACCAGTAATTGGCTTAACTGCCCGCCCACTAATTTCAACCGACCATTGATTGGCTCAACTGCCCGTCCACGAAGCTCAACCGACCATTGATTGGCTCAACTGACCGCCCACTAAGCTCAACCGACCTTTGCTTGGCTGAACTGACCGCCCACTAAGCTCAACCGACCACTGATTGGCACAACTGACCGCCCACTAAGCTCAACCGACCATTGATTGGCTCAACTGCCCGCCCACTAAGCTCAACCGACCATTGATTGGCTCAACTGCCCGCCCACTAAGCTCAACCGACCATTGATTGGCTCAACTGCCCGCCCACTAAGCTCAACCAACTTTGGATTGGCTCAACTGCACGCCCACTAAACTCAACCGACCTTGGATTAGCTCAACTGAACGCCCACTAAGCTCAACCGGCTTTGTTTGGCTCAACTGCCTGCCCACTAAGCTCAACCGACCTTTGATTGGCCCAACTGCCCGCCCACTAAGCTCACCCGACCTTTGATTGGCTCAACTGCCCGCCCACTAAGCTCAACCGACTATTGATTGGCTCAACTGACCGACCATTAAAATTAACCGACCATTCATTATTTCAACTACCTGACCACTAAGCTCAACCGACCATTGATTGGCTCAACAGCCAGCCCACTACGCTGAGCAGACAATTGATTGGCTCAACTGCCCGCCCACTAAGCTCAAACGACCATTGATTGGCTCCACTGACCGCCCACTGAGCTCAACAGACCATTGATTGGCTCAACTGCCCGCCCACTAAGCTCAACCGACCATTGATTGGCTCAACAGCCCGCCGACTAAGCTCAACCGACCATTGATTGACTCAACTGACCGCCCACTAAGCTCAACCGACCATTGATTGGCTTAACTGCCCGCCCACTAATTTCAACCGACCATTGATTGGCTCAACTGCCCGTCCACGAAGCTCAACCGACCATTGATTGGCTGAACTGACCGCCCACTAAGCTCAACCGACCATTGATTGGCACAACTGACCGCCCACTAAGCTCAACCTACCATTGATTTGCTCAACTGACCGCCCACAAAGCTCAACCGACCATTGATTGGCTCTACTGACCGCCCACTAAGCTCAACCGACCATTGATTGGCTCAACTGCCCGCCCACTAAGCTCAACCAACCATTGATTGGCTCAACTGGCCGCCCACTAAGCCCAACCGACCATTGATTGGCTCAACTGCCCGCCCACTAAGCTCAACCGACCATTGATTGGCTCAACTGCCCGCCCACTAAGCTCAACCGACCATTGATTGGCTCAACTGCCCGCCCACTAAGCTCAACCAACTTTGGATTGGCTCAACTGCACGCCCACTAAACTCAACCGACCTTGGATTAGCTCAACTGAACGCCCACTAAGCTCAACCGGCTTTGTTTGGCTCAACTGCCTGCCCACTAAGCTCAACCGACCTTTGATTGGCCCAACTGCCCGCCCACTAAGCTCACCCGACCTTTGATTGGCTCAACTGCCCGCCCACTAAGCTCAACCGACTATTGATTGGCTCAACTGACCGACCATTAAAATTAACCGACCATTCATTATTTCAACTACCTGACCACTAAGCTCAACCGACCATTGATTGGCTCAACAGCCAGCCCACTACGCTGAGCAGACAATTGATTGGCTCAACTGCCCGCCCACTAAGCTCAAACGACCATTAATTGGCTCCACTGACCGCCCACTGAGCTCAACAGACCATTGATTGGCTCAACTGCCCGCCCACTAAGCTCAACCGACCATTGATTGGCTCAACAGCCCGCCGACTAAGCTCAACCGACCATTGATTGACTCAACTGACCGCCCACTAAGCTCAACCGACCATTGATTGGCTTAACTGCCCGCCCACTAATTTCAACCGACCATTGATTGGCTCAACTGCCCGTCCACGAAGCTCAACCGACCATTGATTGGCTGAACTGACCGCCCACTAAGCTCAACCGACCATTGATTGGCACAACTGACCGCCCACTAAGCTCAACCTACCATTGATTTGCTCAACTGACCGCCCACAAAGCTCAACCGACCATTGATTGGCTCTACTGACCGCCCACTAAGCTCAACCGACCATTGATTGGCTCAACTGCCCGCCCACTAAGCTCAACCAACCATTGATTGGCTCAACTGGCCGCCCACTAAGCCCAACCGACCATTGATTGGCTCAACTGCCTGCCCAATAAGATCAACCGACCATGGATTGGCTCACCTGCCCGCCCACTAAGCTCAACCGACCATTGACTGGCTCAACTGCCCGCCCACTAAGCTCAACCGACCATTGATTGTCTCAACTTCCCGCCCACTAAGCTCAACCGACCATTGATTGGCTCAACTGCCCGCCCACTAAGCTCAACCGACCATTGATTGGCTCAACTGCCCGCCCACTAAGCTCAACCAACCTTGGATTGGCTCAACTGCACGCCCACTAAGCTCAACCGACTTTGGATTAGCTCAACTGCCCGCCCACTAAGCTCAACCGACCATTGATTCGCTCAACTCACCGCCCATTAAGCTCTACCGACCATTGATTGGCTCAACTGCCCGCCCTTTAAGCTCAACCGACCATTGATTGGCTCAACTTCCCGCCCACTAATCTGAACGGACCATTGATTGACTCAACTGCCCGCCCACTTAGCTCAACCGACCTTTGATTGGATCAACTGCACGTCCACTTAGCACAACCGACCTTGGATTGGCTCAACTGCCCGCCCACTAAGCTCAACCGACCATTGATTGGCTCAACTGACCGCCCATTAAGCTCAACCGACCACTGATAGGCTCAAATGCCCGCCCATCTAAGCTCAACCGACCAATGATTGGCTCAAATGCCCGCCCATCTAAGCTTAACGGAACATTGATTGACTCAACTGACCGCCCACTAAGCTCAACCGACCAGTAATTGGCTTAACTGCCCGCCCACTAATTTCAACCGACCATTGATTGGCTCAACTGCCCGTCCACGAAGCTCAACCGACCATTGATTGGCTCAACTGACCACCCACTAAGCTCAATCGACCTTTGATTGGCTGAACTGACCGCCCGCTAAGCTCAACCGACCACTGATTGGCACAACTGACCGCCCACTAAGCTCAACCGACCATTGATTGGCTCAACTGCCCGCCCACTAAGCTCAACCGACCATTGATTGGCTCAACTGCCCGCCCACTAAGCTCAACCGACCATTGATTGGCTCAACTGCCCGCCCACTAAGCTCAACCAACTTTGGATTGGCTCAACTGCACGCCCACTAAGCTCAACCGACCTTGGATTAGCTCAACTGAACGCCCACTAAGCTCAACCGGCCTTTGTTTGGCTCAACTGCCTTCCCACTAAGCTCAACCGACCTTTGATTGGCCCAACTGCCCGCCCACTAAGCTCAACCGACTATTGATTGGCTCAACTGACCGACCATTAAGTATAACCGACCATTCATTATTTCAACTACCCGACCACTAAGCTCAACCGACCATTGATTGGCTCAACAGCCAGCCCACTACGCTGAACAGACGATTGATTGGCTCAACTGCCCGCCCACTAAGCTCAAACGACCATTGATTGGCTCCACTGACCGCCCACTGAGCTCAACAGACCATTGATTGGCTCAACTGCCCGCCCACTAAGCTCAACCGACCATTGATTGGCTCAACAGCCCGCCCACTAAGCTCAACCGACCATTGATTGACTCAACTGACCGCCCACTAAGCTCAACCGACCATTGATTGGCTCTACTGACCGCCCACTAAGCTCAACCGACCATTGATTGGCTCAACTGCCCGCCCACTAAGCTCAACCGACCATTGATTGTCTCAACTTCCCGCCCACTAATCTCAACCGACCATTGATTGGCTCAACTGCCCGCCCACTAAGCTCAACCGACCATTGATTATCTCAACTGACCGCTCACTAAGCCAAACGACTTTTGATTGGCTCAACTGCCCGCTCACTAAGCTCAACCGACCTTTGATTGGCTGAACTGACCGCCCACTAAGCTCAACCGACCATTGATTGGCACAACTGACCGCCCACTAAGCTCAACCGACCATTGATTTGCTCAACTGACCGCCCACTAAGCTCAACCGACCACTGATAGGCTCAAATGCCCGCCCATCTAAGCTCAACCGACCAATGATTGGCTCAAATGCCCGCCCATCTATGCTTAACGGAACATTGATTGACTCAACTGACCGCCCACTAAGCTCAACCGACCAGTAATTGGCTTAACTGCCCGCCCACTAAGCTCAACCGACTATTGATTGGCTCAACTGACCGACCATTAAGTTTTACCGACCATTCATTATTTCAACTGCCCGCCCACTAAGCTCAACCGACCATTGATTGGCTCAACTGCCCGCCCACTAATCTGAACGGACCATTGATTGACTCAACTGCCCGCCCACTTAGCTCAACCGACCTTTGATTGGATCAACTGCACGTCCACTTAGCTCAACCGACCTTGGATTGGCTCAACTGCCCGCCCACTAAGCTCAACCGACCACTGATAGGCTCAAATGCCCGCCCATCTAAGTTCAACCGACCAATGATTGGCTCAAATGCCCGCCCATCTAAGCTTAACGGAACATTGATTGACTCAACTGACCGCCCACTAAGCTCAACCGACCATTGATTGGCTCTACTGACCGCCCACTAAGCTCAACCGACCATTGATTGGCTCAACTGCCCGCCCACTAAGCTCAACCGACCATTGATTGGCTCAACTGGCCGCCCACTAAGCTCAACCGACCATTGATTGGCACAACTGCCTGCCCAATAAGATCAACCGACCATGGATTGGCTCACCTGCCCGCCCACTAAGCTCAACCGACCATTGATTGGCTCAACTGCCCGCCCACTAAGCTCAACCGACCATTGATTGGATCAACTGCCCGTCCACTAAGCTCAACCGACCATTGATTGGCTCAACTGCCCGCCCACTAAGCTCAACCGACCACTGATAGGCTCAAATACCCGCCCATCTAAGCTCAACCGACCAATGATTGGCTCAAATGCCCGCCCATCTATGCTTAACGGAACATTGATTGACTCAACTGACCGCCCACTAAGCTCAACCGACCAGTAATTGGCTTAACTGCCCGCCCACTAATTTCAACTGACCATTGATTGGCTCAACTGCCCGTCCAAGAAGCTCAACCGACCATTGATTCGCTCAACTGCCCGCCCACTAAGCTCAACCGACCATTGATTGGCTCCATTGACCGCCCACTAAGCTCAACCGACCATTGATTGGCTCAACTGACCGCCCATTAAGCACAACCTACCATTGATTGACTCAACTGCCCGCCAACTAAGCTCAACCGACCACTGATAGGCTCAAATGCCCGCCCATCTAAGCTCAACCGACCAATGATTGGCTCAAATGCCCGCCCATCTAAGCTTAACGGAACATTGATTGACTCAACTGACCGCCCACTAAGCTCAACCGACCAATGATTGGCTCAACTGCCCGTCCACGAAGCTCAACCGACCATTGATTGGCTCAACTGACCGCCCACTAAGCTCAACCGACCTTTGATTGGCTGAACTGACCGCCCGCTAAGCTCAACCGACCACTGATTGGCACAACTGACCGCCCACTAAGCTCAACCGACCATTGATTGTCTCAACTGCCCGCCCACTAAGCTCAACCGACCATTGATTGGCTCTACTGCCCGCCCACTAAGCTCAACCGACCAGTGATTGGCTTAACTGCCCGCCCACTAAGCTCAACCAACTTTGGATTGGCTCAACTGCACGCCCACTAAGCGCAACCGACCTTGGATTAGCTCAACTGAACGCCCACTAAGCTCAACCGACCACTGATTGGCACAACTTACCGCCCACTAAGCTCAACCGACCATTGATTGGCTGAACTGACCGCCCACTAAGCTCAACCGAAAATTGATTGGCACAACTGACCGCCCACTAAGCTCAACCGACCATTGATTTGCTCAACTAACCGCCCACTAAGCTCAACCGACCATTGTTATGCTAAACTGCCCGCCCACTAAGCTCAACCGACCATTGATTGGCTCTACTGCCCGCCCACTAAGCTCAACCGACCAGTGATTGGCTTAACTGCCCGCCCACTAAGCTCAACCAACTTTGGATTGGCTCAACTGCACGCCCACTAAGCTCAACCGACCTTGGATTAGCTCAACTGAACGCCCACTAAGCTCACCCGACCTTTGATTGGCTCAACTGCCCGCCCACTAAGCTCAACCGACTATTGATTGGCTCAACTGACCGACCATTAAGTTTAACCGACCATTCATTATTTCAACTACCCGACCACTAAGCTCAACCGACCATTGATTGGCTCAACAGCATGCCCACTACGCTGAACAGACAATTGATTGACTCAACTGCCCGCCCACTAAGCTCAAACCACCATTGATTGGCTCCACTGACCGCCCACTGAGCTCAACAGACCATTGATTGGCTCAACTGCCCGCCCACTAAGCTCAACCGACCATTGATTGGCTCAACAGCCCGCCCACTAAGCTCAACCGACCATTGATTGACTCAACTGACCGCCCACTAAGCTCAACCGACCATTGATTGGCTTAACTGCCCGCCCACTAATTTCAACCGACCATTGATTGGCTCAAATGCCCGTCCACGAAGCTCAACCGACCATTGATTATCTCAACTGACCGCCCACTAAGCCAACCGACTTTTGATTGGCTCAACTGCCCGCCCACTAAGCTCAACCGAACTTTGATTGGCTGAACTGACGCCCACTAAGCTCAACCGATCATTGATTGGCACAACTGACCGCCCACTAAGCTCAACCGACCATTCATTTGCTCAACTGACCGCCCACTAAGCTCAACCGACCATTGTTATGCTAAACTGCCCGCCCACTAAGCTCAACCGACCATTGATTGGCTCCATTGACCGCCCACTAAGCTCAACCGACCTTTGATTGGCTCAACTGCCCGCCCACTAAGCTCAAACGACCTTTGATTGGCTCAACTGCCCTCCCACTAAGCTACACCGGCCTTTGCTTGGCTCAACTGCCTGCCCACTAAGCTCAACCGACCTTTGATTGACTCAACTGCCCGCCCACTAAGCTCACCCGACCTTTGATTGGCTCAACTGCCCGACCACTAAGCTGAACCGACCATTGATTGGCTCAACTGCCCGCCCACTAAGCTCAACCAACTTTGGATTGGCTCAACTGCACGCCCACTAAGCTCAACCGACCTTGGATTAGCTCAACTGAACGCCCACTAAGCTCAACCGGCCTTTGTTTGGCTCAACTGCCTTCCCACTAAGCTCAACCGACCTTTGATTGGCCCAACTGCCCGCCCACTAAGCTCAACCGACTATTGATTGGCTCAACTGACCGACCATTAAGTTTTACCGACCATTCATTATTTCAACTGCCCGCCCACTAAGCTCAACCGACCATTGATTGGCTCAACTGCCCGCCCACTAATCTGAACGGACCATTGATTGACTCAACTGCCCGCCCACTTAGCTCAACCGACCTTTGATTGGATCAACTGCACGTCCACTTAGCTCAACCGACCTTGGATTGGCTCAACTGGCCGCCCACTAAGCTCAACCGACCATTGATTGGCACAACTGCCTGCCCAATAAGATCAACCGACCATGGATTGGCTCACCTGCCCGCCCACTAAGCTCAACCGACCATTGTTATGCTAAACTGCCCGCCCACTAAGCTCAACCTACCATTGATTGACTCAACTGCCCGCCCACTAAGCTCAACCGACCACTGATAGGCTCAAATGCCCGCCCATCAAAGCTCAACCGACCAATGATTGGCTCAAATGCCCGCCCATCTATGCTTAACGGAACATTGATTGACTCAACTGACCGCCCACTAAGCTCAACCGACCAGTAATTGGCTTAACTGCCCGCCCACTAATTTCAACCGACCATTGATTGGCTCAACTGCCCGTCCACGAAGCTCAACCGACCATTGATTGGCTCAACTGACCGCCCACTAAGCTCAACCGACCTTTGATTGGCTGAACTGACCGCCCGCTAAGCTCAACCGACCACTGAATGGCACAACTGACCGCCCACTAAGCTCAACCGACCATTGATTGGCTCAACTGCCCGCCCACTAAGCTCAACCGACCATTGATTGGATCAACTGCCCGCCCACTAAGCTCAACCGACCATTGATTGGCTCAACTGCCCGCCCACTAAGCTCAACCGACCACTGATAGGCTCAAATGCCCGCCCATCAAAGCTCAACCGACCAATGATTAGCTCAAATGCCCGCCCATCTATGCTTAACGGAACATTGATTGACTCAACTGACCGCCCACTAAGCTCAACCGACCAGTAATTGGCTTAACTGCCCGCCCACTAATTTCAACCGACCATTGATTGGCTCAACTGCCCGTCCACGAAGCTCAACCGACCATTGATTGGCTCAACTGACCGCCCACTAAGCTCAACCGACCTTTGATTGGCTGAACTGACCGCCCGCTAAGCTCAACCGACCACTGATTGGCACAACTGACCGCCCACTAAGCTCAACCGACCATTGATTGGCTCAACTGCCCGCCCACTAAGCTCAACCGACCATTGATTGGATCAACTGCCCGCCTACTAAGCTCAACCGACCATTGATTGGCTCAACTGCCCGCCCACTAAGCTCAACCGACCACTGATAGGCTCAAATACCCGCCCATCTAAGCTCAACCGACCAATGATTGGCTCAAATGCCCGCCCATCTATGCTTAACGGAACATTGATTGACTCAACTGACCGCCCACTAAGCTCAACCGACCAGTAATTGGCTTAACTGCCCGCCCACTAATTTCAACTGACCATTGATTGGCTCAACTGCCCGTCCAAGAAGCTCAACCGACCATTGATTGGCTCAACTGACCGCCCACTAAGCTCAACCGACCTTTGATTGGCTGAACTGACCGCCCGCTAAGCTCAACCGAAAACTGATTGGCACAACTGACCGCCCACTAAGCTCAACCGACCATTGATTGGCTCAACTGCCAGCCCACTAAGCTCAACCGACCATTGATTGGCTCAACTACCCGCCCACTAAGCTCAACCGACCATTGATTGGCTCAACTGACCGCCCACTAAGCTCAACCAACTTTGGATTGGCTCAACTGCCCGCCCACTGAGCTCAACCGACCATTGATTGGCTCAACTGCCCGCCCACTAATCTGAACGGACCATTGATTGACTCAACTGCCCGCCCACTTAGCTCAACCGACCTTTGATTGGATCAACTGCACGTCCACTTAGCTCAACCGACCTTGGATTGGCTCAACTGCCCGCCCACTAAGCTCAACCGACCATTGATTGGCTCAACTGACCGTCCATTAAGCTCAACCTACCATTGATAACTCAACTGCCCGCCCACTAAGCTCAACCGACCACTGATAGGCTCAAATGCCCGCCCATCTAAGTTCAACCGACCAATGATTGGCTCAAATGCCCGCCCATCTAAGCTTAACGGAACATTGACTGACTCAACTGACCGCCCACTAAGCTCAACCGACCAGTAATTGGCTTAACTGCCCGCCCACTAATTTCAACCGACCATTGATTGGCTCAACTGACCGTCCACGAAGCTCAACCGACCATTGATTGGCTCAACTGACCGCCCACTAAGCTCAACCGACCTTTGATTGGCTGAACTGACCGCCCGCTAAGCTCAACCGACCACTGATTGGCACAACTGACCGCCCACTAAGCTCAACCGACCATTGATTGGCTCAACTGCCCGCCCACTAAGCTCAACCGACCATTGATTGGATCAACTGCCCGCCCACTAAGCTCAACCGACCATTGATTGGCTCAACTGCCCGCCCACTAAGCTCAACCGACCACTGATAGGCTCAAATACCCGCCCATCTAAGCTCAACCGACCAATGATTGGCTCAAATGCCCGCCCATCTATGCTTAACGGAACATTGATTGACTCAACTGACCGCCCACTAAGCTCAACCGACCAGTAATTGGCTTAACTGCCCGCCCACTAATTTCAACTGACCATTGATTGGCTCAACTGCCCGTCCAAGAAGCTCAACCGACCATTGATTGGCTCAACTGACCGCCCACTAAGCTCAACCGACCTTTGATTGGCTGAACTGACCGCCCGCTAAGCTCAACCGACCACTGATTGGCACAACTGACCGCCCACTAAGCTCAACCGACCATTGATTGGCTCAACTGCCCGCCCACTAAGCTCAACCGACCATTGATTGGATCAACTGCCCGCCTACTAAGCTCAACCGACCATTGATTGGCTCAACTGCCCGCCCACTAAGCTCAACCGACCACTGATAGGCTCAAATACCCGCCCATCTAAGCTCAACCGACCAATGATTGGCTCAAATGCCCGCCCATCTATGCTTAACGGAACATTGATTGACTCAACTGACCGCCCACTAAGCTCAACCGACCAGTAATTGGCTTAACTGCCCGCCCACTAATTTCAACTGACCATTGATTGGCTCAACTGCCCGTCCAAGAAGCTCAACCGACCATTGATTAGCTCAACTGACCGCCCACTAAGCTCAACCGACCTTTGATTGGCTGAACTGACCGCCCGCTAAGCTCAACCGAAAACTGATTGGCACAACTGACCGCCCACTAAGCTCAACCGACCATTGATTGGCTCAACTGCCAGCCCACTAAGCTCAACCGACCATTGATTGGCTCAACTACCCGCCCACTAAGCTCAACCGACCATTGATTGGCTCAACTGACCGCCCACTAAGCTCAACCAACTTTGGATTGGCTCAACTGCCCGCCCACTGAGCTCAACCGACCATTGATTGGCTCAACTGCCCGCCCACTAATCTGAACGGACCATTGATTGACTCAACTGCCCGCCCACTTAGCTCAACCGACCTTTGATTGGATCAACTGCACGTCCACTTAGCTCAACCGACCTTGGATTGGCTCAACTGCCCGCCCACTAAGCTCAACCGACCATTGATTGGCTCAACTGACCGTCCATTAAGCTCAACCTACCATTGATAACTCAACTGCCCGCCCACTAAGCTCAACCGACCACTGATAGGCTCAAATGCCCGCCCATCTAAGTTCAACCGACCAATGATTGGCTCAAATGCCCGCCCATCTAAGCTTAACGGAACATTGACTGACTCAACTGACCGCCCACTAAGCTCAACCGACCAGTAATTGGCTTAACTGCCCGCCCACTAATTTCAACTGACCATTGATTGGCTCAACTGCCCGTCCAAGAAGCTCAACCGACCATTGATTCGCTCAACTGCCCGCCCACTAAGCTCAACCGACCATTGATTGGCTCCATTGACCGCCCACTAAGCTCAACCGACCATTGATTGGCTCAACTGACCGCCCATTAAGCACAACCTACCATTGATTGACTCAACTGCCCGCCAACTAAGCTCAACCGACCACTGATAGGCTCAAATGCCCGCCCATCTAAGCTCAACCGACCAATGATTGGCTCAAATGCCCGCCCATCTAAGCTTAACGGAACATTGATTGACTCAACTGACCGCCCACTAAGCTCAACCGACCAATGATTGGCTCAACTGCCCGTCCACGAAGCTCAACCGACCATTGATTGGCTCAACTGACCGCCCACTAAGCTCAACCGACCTTTGATTGGCTGAACTGACCGCCCGCTAAGCTCAACCGACCACTGATTGGCACAACTGACCGCCCACTAAGCTCAACCGACCATTGATTGTCTCAACTGCCCGCCCACTAAGCTCAACCGACCATTGATTGGCTCTACTGCCCGCCCACTAAGCTCAACCGACCAGTGATTGGCTTAACTGCCCGCCCACTAAGCTCAACCAACTTTGGATTGGCTCAACTGCACGCCCACTAAGCGCAACCGACCTTGGATTAGCTCAACTGAACGCCCACTAAGCTCAACCGACCACTGATTGGCACAACTTACCGCCCACTAAGCTCAACCGACCATTGATTGGCTGAACTGACCGCCCACTAAGCTCAACCGAAAATTGATTGGCACAACTGACCGCCCACTAAGCTCAACCGACCATTGATTTGCTCAACTAACCGCCCACTAAGCTCAACCGACCATTGTTATGCTAAACTGCCCGCCCACTAAGCTCAACCGACCATTGATTGGCTCTACTGCCCGCCCACTAAGCTCAACCGACCAGTGATTGGCTTAACTGCCCGCCCACTAAGCTCAACCAACTTTGGATTGGCTCAACTGCACGCCCACTAAGCTCAACCGACCTTGGATTAGCTCAACTGAACGCCCACTAAGCTCACCCGACCTTTGATTGGCTCAACTGCCCGCCCACTAAGCTCAACCGACTATTGATTGGCTCAACTGACCGACCATTAAGTTTAACCGACCATTCATTATTTCAACTACCCGACCACTAAGCTCAACCGACCATTGATTGGCTCAACAGCATGCCCACTACGCTGAACAGACAATTGATTGACTCAACTGCCCGCCCACTAAGCTCAAACCACCATTGATTGGCTCCACTGACCGCCCACTGAGCTCAACAGACCATTGATTGGCTCAACTGCCCGCCCACTAAGCTCAACCGACCATTGATTGGCTCAACAGCCCGCCCACTAAGCTCAACCGACCATTGATTGACTCAACTGACCGCCCACTAAGCTCAACCGACCATTGATTGGCTTAACTGCCCGCCCACTAATTTCAACCGACCATTGATTGGCTCAAATGCCCGTCCACGAAGCTCAACCGACCATTGATTATCTCAACTGACCGCCCACTAAGCCAACCGACTTTTGATTGGCTCAACTGCCCGCCCACTAAGCTCAACCGAACTTTGATTGGCTGAACTGACGCCCACTAAGCTCAACCGATCATTGATTGGCACAACTGACCGCCCACTAAGCTCAACCGACCATTCATTTGCTCAACTGACCGCCCACTAAGCTCAACCGACCATTGTTATGCTAAACTGCCCGCCCACTAAGCTCAACCGACCATTGATTGGCTCCATTGACCGCCCACTAAGCTCAACCGACCTTTGATTGGCTCAACTGCCCGCCCACTAAGCTCAAACGACCTTTGATTGGCTCAACTGCCCTCCCACTAAGCTACACCGGCCTTTGCTTGGCTCAACTGCCTGCCCACTAAGCTCAACCGACCTTTGATTGACTCAACTGCCCGCCCACTAAGCTCACCCGACCTTTGATTGGCTCAACTGCCCGACCACTAAGCTGAACCGACCATTGATTGGCTCAACTGCCCGCCCACTAAGCTCAACCAACTTTGGATTGGCTCAACTGCACGCCCACTAAGCTCAACCGACCTTGGATTAGCTCAACTGAACGCCCACTAAGCTCAACCGGCCTTTGTTTGGCTCAACTGCCTTCCCACTAAGCTCAACCGACCTTTGATTGGCCCAACTGCCCGCCCACTAAGCTCAACCGACTATTGATTGGCTCAACTGACCGACCATTAAGTTTTACCGACCATTCATTATTTCAACTGCCCGCCCACTAAGCTCAACCGACCATTGATTGGCTCAACTGCCCGCCCACTAATCTGAACGGACCATTGATTGACTCAACTGCCCGCCCACTTAGCTCAACCGACCTTTGATTGGATCAACTGCACGTCCACTTAGCTCAACCGACCTTGGATTGGCTCAACTGGCCGCCCACTAAGCTCAACCGACCATTGATTGGCACAACTGCCTGCCCAATAAGATCAACCGACCATGGATTGGCTCACCTGCCCGCCCACTAAGCTCAACCGACCATTGTTATGCTAAACTGCCCGCCCACTAAGCTCAACCTACCATTGATTGACTCAACTGCCCGCCCACTAAGCTCAACCGACCACTGATAGGCTCAAATGCCCGCCCATCAAAGCTCAACCGACCAATGATTGGCTCAAATGCCCGCCCATCTATGCTTAACGGAACATTGATTGACTCAACTGACCGCCCACTAAGCTCAACCGACCAGTAATTGGCTTAACTGCCCGCCCACTAATTTCAACCGACCATTGATTGGCTCAACTGCCCGTCCACGAAGCTCAACCGACCATTGATTGGCTCAACTGACCGCCCACTAAGCTCAACCGACCTTTGATTGGCTGAACTGACCGCCCGCTAAGCTCAACCGACCACTGATTGGCACAACTGACCGCCCACTAAGCTCAACCGACCATTGATTGGCTCAACTGCCCGCCCACTAAGCTCAACCGACCATTGATTGGATCAACTGCCCGCCCACTAAGCTCAACCGACCATTGATTGGCTCAACTGCCCGCCCACTAAGCTCAACCGACCACTGATAGGCTCAAATGCCCGCCCATCAAAGCTCAACCGACCAATGATTAGCTCAAATGCCCGCCCATCTATGCTTAACGGAACATTGATTGACTCAACTGACCGCCCACTAAGCTCAACCGACCAGTAATTGGCTTAACTGCCCGCCCACTAATTTCAACCGACCATTGATTGGCTCAACTGCCCGTCCACGAAGCTCAACCGACCATTGATTGGCTCAACTGACCGCCCACTAAGCTCAACCGACCTTTGATTGGCTGAACTGACCGCCCGCTAAGCTCAACCGACCACTGATTGGCACAACTGACCGCCCACTAAGCTCAACCGACCATTGATTGGCTCAACTGCCCGCCCACTAAGCTCAACCGACCATTGATTGGATCAACTGCCCGCCTACTAAGCTCAACCGACCATTGATTGGCTCAACTGCCCGCCCACTAAGCTCAACCGACCACTGATAGGCTCAAATACCCGCCCATCTAAGCTCAACCGACCAATGATTGGCTCAAATGCCCGCCCATCTATGCTTAACGGAACATTGATTGACTCAACTGACCGCCCACTAAGCTCAACCGACCAGTAATTGGCTTAACTGCCCGCCCACTAATTTCAACTGACCATTGATTGGCTCAACTGCCCGTCCAAGAAGCTCAACCGACCATTGATTGGCTCAACTGACCGCCCACTAAGCTCAACCGACCTTTGATTGGCTGAACTGACCGCCCGCTAAGCTCAACCGAAAACTGATTGGCACAACTGACCGCCCACTAAGCTCAACCGACCATTGATTGGCTCAACTGCCAGCCCACTAAGCTCAACCGACCATTGATTGGCTCAACTACCCGCCCACTAAGCTCAACCGACCATTGATTGGCTCAACTGACCGCCCACTAAGCTCAACCAACTTTGGATTGGATCAACTGCCCGCCCACTGAGCTCAACCGACCATTGATTGGCTCAACTGCCCGCCCACTAATCTGAACGGACCATTGATTGACTCAACTGCCCGCCCACTTAGCTCAACCGACCTTTGATTGGATCAACTGCACGTCCACTTAGCTCAACCGACCTTGGATTGGCTCAACTGCCCGCCCACTAAGCTCAACCGACCATTGATTGGCTCAACTGACCGTCCATTAAGCTCAACCTACCATTGATAACTCAACTGCCCGCCCACTAAGCTCAACCGACCACTGATAGGCTCAAATGCCCGCCCATCTAAGTTCAACCGACCAATGATTGGCTCAAATGCCCGCCCATCTAAGCTTAACGGAACATTGACTGACTCAACTGACCGCCCACTAAGCTCAACCGACCAGTAATTGGCTTAACTGCCCGCCCACTAATTTCAACCGACCATTGATTGGCTCAACTGACCGTCCACGAAGCTCAACCGACCATTGATTGGCTCAACTGACCGCCCACTAAGCTCAACCGACCTTTGATTGGCTGAACTGACCGCCCGCTAAGCTCAACCGACCACTGATTGGCACAACTGACCGCCCACTAAGCTCAACCGACCATTGATTGGCTCAACTGCCCGCCCACTAAGCTCAACCGACCATTGATTGGATCAACTGCCCGCCCACTAAGCTCAACCGACCATTGATTGGCTCAACTGCCCGCCCACTAAGCTCAACCGACCACTGATAGGCTCAAATACCCGCCCATCTAAGCTCAACCGACCAATGATTGGCTCAAATGCCCGCCCATCTATGCTTAACGGAACATTGATTGACTCAACTGACCGCCCACTAAGCTCAACCGACCAGTAATTGGCTTAACTGCCCGCCCACTAATTTCAACTGACCATTGATTGGCTCAACTGCCCGTCCAAGAAGCTCAACCGACCATTGATTGGCTCAACTGACCGCCCACTAAGCTCAACCGACCTTTGATTGGCTGAACTGACCGCCCGCTAAGCTCAACCGACCACTGATTGGCACAACTGACCGCCCACTAAGCTCAACCGACCATTGATTGGCTCAACTGCCAGCCCACTAAGCTCAACCGACCATTGATTGGCTCAACTACCCGCCCACTAAGCTCAACCGACCATTGATTGGCTCAACTGACCGCCCACTAAGCTCAACCAACTTTGGATTGGCTCAACTGCCCGCCCACTGAGCTCAACCGACCATTGATTGGCTCAACTGCCCGCCCACTAATCTGAACGGACCATTGATTGACTCAACTGCCCGCCCACTTAGCTCAACCGACCATTGATTGGCTCAACTGACCGTCCATTAAGCTCAACCTACCATTGATAACTCAACTGCCCGCCCACTAAGCTCAACCGACCACTGATAGGCTCAAATGCCCGCCCATCTAAGTTCAACCGACCAATGATTGGCTCAAATGCCCGCCCATCTAAGATTAACGGAACATTGATTGACTCAACTGACCGCCCACTAAGCTCAACCAACCAGTAATTGGCTTAACTGCACGCCCACTAATTTCAACCGACCATTGATTGGCTCAACTGCCCGTCCACGAAGCTCAACCGACCATTGATTGGCTCAACTGACCGCCCACTAAGCTCAAACGACCTTTGCTTGGCTGAACTGACCGCCCACTAAGCTCAACCGACCACTGATAGGCACAACTGACCGCCCACTAAGCTCAACCGACCATTGATTGGCTCAACTGCCCGCCCACTAAGCTCAACCGACCATTGATTGGCTCAACTGCCCGCCCACTAAGCTCAACCGACCATTGATTGGCTCAACTGCCCGCCCACTAAGCTCAACCAACTTTGGATTGGCTCAACTGCACGCCCACTAAACTCAACCGACCTTGGATTAGCTCAACTGAACGCCCACTAAGCTCAACCGGCTTTGTTTGGCTCAACTGCCTGCCCACTAAGCTCAACCGACCTTTGATTGGCCCAACTGCCCGCCCACTAAGCTCACCCGACCTTTGATTGGCTCAACTGCCCGCCCACTAAGCTCAACCGACTATTGATTGGCTCAACTGACCGACCATTAAAATTAACCGACCATTCATTATTTCAACTACCTGACCACTAAGCTCAACCGACCATTGATTGGCTCAACAGCCAGCCCACTACGCTGAGCAGACAATTGATTGGCTCAACTGCCCGCCCACTAAGCTCAAACGACCATTGATTGGCTCCACTGACCGCCCACTGAGCTCAACAGACCATTGATTGGCTCAACTGCCCGCCCACTAAGCTCAACCGACCATTGATTGGCTCAACAGCCCGCCGACTAAGCTCAACCGACCATTGATTGACTCAACTGACCGCCCACTAAGCTCAACCGACCATTGATTGGCTTAACTGCCCGCCCACTAATTTCAACCGACCATTGATTGGCTCAACTGCCCGTCCACGAAGCTCAACCGACCATTGATTGGCTGAACTGACCGCCCACTAAGCTCAACCGACCATTGATTGGCACAACTGACCGCCCACTAAGCTCAACCTACCATTGATTTGCTCAACTGACCGCCCACTAAGCTCAACCGACCATTGATTGGCTCTACTGACCGCCCACTAAGCTCAACAGACCATTGATTGGCTCAACTGCCCGCCCACTAAGCTCAACCAACCATTGATTGGCTCAACTGGCCGCCCACTAAGCCCAACCGACCATTGATTGGCTCAACTGCCTGCCCAATAAGATCAACCGACCATGGATTGGCTCACCTGCCCGCCCACTAAGCTCAACCGACCATTGACTGGCTCAACTGCCCGCCCACTAAGCTCAACCGACCATTGCTTGTCTCAACTTCCCGCCCACTAAGCTCAACCGACCATTGATTGGCTCAACTGCCCGCCCACTAAGCTCAACCGACCATTGATTGGCTCAACTGCCCGCCCACTAAGCTCAACCAACCTTGGATTGGCTCAACTGCACGCCCACTAAGCTCAACCGACTTTGGATTAGCTCAACTGCCCGCCCACTAAGCTCAACCGACCATTGATTCGCTCAACTCACCGCCCATTAAGCTCTACCGACCATTGATTGGCTCAACTGCCCGCCCTTTAAGCTCAACCGACCATTGATTGGCTCAACTTCCCGCCCACTAATCTGAACGGACCATTGATTGACTCAACTGCCCGCCCACTTAGCTCAACCGACCTTTGATTGGATCAACTGCACGTCCACTTAGCACAACCGACCTTGGATTGGCTCAACTGCCCGCCCACTAAGCTCAACCGACCATTGATTGGCTCAACTGACCGCCCATTAAGCTCAACCGACCACTGATAGGCTCAAATGCCCGCCCATCTAAGCTCAACCGACCAATGATTGGCTCAAATGCCCGCCCATCTAAGCTTAACGGAACATTGATTGACTCAACTGACCGCCCACTAAGCTCAACCGACCAGTAATTGGCTTAACTGCCCGCCCACTAATTTCAACCGACCATTGATTGGCTCAACTGCCCGTCCACGAAGCTCAACCGACCATTGATTGGCTCAACTGACCACCCACTAAGCTCAATCGACCTTTGATTGGCTGAACTGACCGCCCGCTAAGCTCAACCGACCACTGATTGGCACAACTGACCGCCCACTAAGCTCAACCGACCATTGATTGGCTCAACTGCCCGCCCACTAAGCTCAACCTACCATTGATTGGCTCAACTGCCCGCCCACTAAGCCCAACCGACCATTGATTGGCTCAACTGCCCGCCCACTAAGCTCAACCAACTTTGGATTGGCTCAACTGCACGCCCACTAAGCTCAACCGACCTTGGATTAGCTCAACTGAACGCCCACTAAGCTCAACCGGCCTTTGTTTGGCTCAACTGCCTTCCCACTAAGCTCAACCGACCAGTGATTGGCTTAACTGCCCGCCCACTAAGCTCAACCAACTTTGGATTGGCACAACTGACCGCCCACTAAGCTCAACCGACCATTGATTGGCTGAACTGACCGCCCACTAAGCTCAACCGAAAATTGATTGGCACAACTGACCGCCCACTAAGCTCAACCGACCATTGATTTGCTCAACTAACCGCCCACTAAGCTCAACTGACCATTGTTATGCTAAACTGCCCGCCCACTAAGCTCAACCGACCATTGATTGGCTCTACTGCCCGCCCACTAAGCTCAACCGACCAGTGATTGGCTTAACTGCCCGCCCACTAAGCTCAACCAACTTTGGATTGGCTCAACTGCACGCCCACTAAGCTCAACCGACCTTGGATTAGCTCAACTGAACGCCCACTAAGCTCACGCGACCTTTGATTGGCTCAACTGCCCGCCCACTAAGCTCAACCGACTATTGATTGGCTCAACTGACCGACCATTAAGTTTAACCGACCATTCATTATTTCAACTACCCGACCACTAAGCTCAACCGACCATTGATTGGCTCAACAGCATGCCCACTACGCTGAACAGACAATTGATTGACTCAACTGCCCGCCCACTAAGCTCAAACCACCTTTGATTGGCTCCACTGACCGCCCACTGAGCTCAACAGACCATTGATTGGCTCAACTGCCCGCCCACTAAGCTCAACCGACCATTGATTGGCTCAACAGCCCGCCCACTAAGCTCAACCGACCATTGATTGACTCAACTGACCGCCCACTAAGCTCAACCGACCATTGATTGGCTTAACTGCCCGCCCACTAATTTCAACCGACCATTGATTGGCTCAAATGCCCGTCCACGAAGCTCAACCGACCATTGATTATCTCAACTGACCGCCCACTAAGCCAACCGACTTTTGATTGGCTCAACTGCCCGCCCACTAAGCTCAACCGACCTTTGATTGGCTGAACTGACGCCCACTAAGCTCAACCGATCATTGATTGGCACAACTGACCGCCCACTAAGCTCAACCGACCATTCATTTGCTCAACTGACCGCCCACTAAGCTCAACCGACCATTGTTATGCTAAACTGCCCGCCCACTAAGCTCAACCGACCATTGATTGCCTCCATTGACCGCCCACTAAGCTCAACCGACCTTTGATTGGCTCAACTGCCCGCCCACTAAGCTCAACCGACCTTTGATTGGCTCAACTGCCCTCCCACTAAGCTACACCGGCCTTTGTTTGGCTCAACTGCCTGCCCACTAAGCTCAACCGACCTTTGATTGACTCAACTGCCCGCCCACTAAGCTCACCCGACCTTTGATTGGCTCAACTGCCCGACCACTAAGCTGAACCGACTATTTATTGGCTCAACTGACCGCCCAATAAGCTCAACCGACCATTCGTTATTTCAACTACCCTACCACTAAGCTCAACCGACCATTGATTGGATCAACGGCCCGCCCACTAAGCTCAACCGACCATTGGTTGGCTCAACTGCCCGCCCACTAAGCTCAACCAACCTTGGATTGGCTCAACTGCACGCCCACTAAGCTCAACCGACCATTGATTCGCTCAACTGACCGCCCATTAAGCTCAACCGACCATTGATTGGCTCAACTGCCCGCCCACTAAGCTCAACCGACCATTGGTTGGCTCAACTGCCCGCCCACTAAGCTCAACCAACCTTGGATTGGCTCAACTGCACGCCCACTAAGCTCAACCGACTTTGGATTAGCTCAACTGCCCGCCCACTAAGCTCAACCGACCATTGATTCGCTCAACTCACCGCCCATTAAGCTCTACCGACCATTGATTGACTCAACAGCCCGCCCATTAAGCTCAACAGACCATTGATTGGCTCAACTGCCCGCCCTTTAAGCTCAACCGACCATTGATTGGCTCAACTGCCCGCCCACTAATCTGAACGGACCATTGATTGACTCAACTGCCCGCCCACTTAGCTCAACCGACCTTTGATTGGATCAACTGCACGTCCACTTAGCTCAACCGACCTTGGATTGGCTCAACTTCCCGCCCACTAAGCTCAACCGACCATTGATTGGCTCAACTGACCGCCCATTAAGCTCAACCGACCACTGATAGGCTCAAATGCCCGCCCATCTAAGCTCAACCGACAAATGATTGGCTCAAATGCCCGCCCATCTAAGCTTAACGGAACATTGGTTGACTCAACTGACCGCCCACTAAGCTCAACCGACCAGTAATTGGCTTAACTGCCCGCCCACTAATTTCAACCGACCATTGATTGGCTCAACTGCCCGTCCACGAAGCTCAACCGACCATTGATTGGCTCAACTGACCGCCCACTAAGCTCAACCGACCTTTGATTGGCTGAACTGACCGCCCGCTAAGCTCACCCGACCTTTGATTGGCTCAACTGCCCGCCCACTAAGCTCAACCGACTATTGATTGGCTCAACTGACCGACCATTAAGTTTAACCGACCATTCATTATTTCAACTACCCGACCACTAAGCTCAACCGACCATTGATTGGCTCAACAGCCCGCCCACTACGCTGAACAGACAATTGATTGACTCAACTGCCCGCCCACTAAGCTCAAACGACCATTGATTGGCTCCACTGACCGCCCACTGAGCTCAACAGACCATTGATTGGCTCAACTGTCCGCCCACTAAGCTCAACCGACCATTGATTGGCTCAACAGCCCGCCCACTAAGCTCAACCGATCATTGATTGGCTTAACTGCCCGTCCACGAAGCTCAACTGACCATTGATTATCTCAACTGACCGCCCACTAAGCCAAACGACTTTTGATTGGCTCAACTGCCCGCCCACTAAGCTCACCCGACCTTTGATTGGCTGAACTGACCGCCCACTAAGCTCAACCGACCATTGATTGGCACAACTGACCGCCCACTAAGCTCAACCGACCATTGATTTGCTCAACTGACCGCCCACTAAGCTCAACCGACCATTGTTATGCTAAACTGCCCGCCCACTAAGCTAACCTACCATTGATTGACTCAACTGCACGCCCACTAAGCTCAACCGACAACTGATAGGCTCAAATGCTCACCCATCTAAGCTCAACCGACCAATGATTGGCTCAAATGCCCGCCCATCTATGCTTAACCGACCATTGATTGGCTCAACTGCCCGCCCACTGAGCTCAACCGACCATTGATTGGCTCAACTGCCCGCCCACTAAGCTCAACCAACTTTGGATTGGCTCAACTGCACGCCCACTAAGCTCAACCGACATTTGATTGGCTGAACTGACCGCCCGCTAAGCTCAACCGACCACTGATTGGCACAACTGACCGCCCACTAAGCTCAACCGACCATTGATTGGCTCAACTGCCCGCCCACTAAGCTCAACCGACCATTGATTGGCTCAACTGCCCGCGCACTGAGCTCAACCGACCATTGATTGGCTCAACTGCCCGCCCACTAAGCTCAACCAACTTTGGATTGGCTCAACTGCACGCCCACTAAGCTCAACCGACCTTTGATTGGCTGAACTGACCGCCCGCTAAGCTCAACCGACCACTGATTGGCACAACTGACCGCCCACTAAGCTCAACCGACCATTGATTGGCTGAACTGACCGCCCACTAAGCTCAACCGACCATTGATTGGCACAACTGACCGCCCACTAAGCTCAACCGACCATTGATTTGCTCAACTAACCGCCCACTAAGCTCAACCGACCATTGTTATGGTAAACTGCCCGCCCACTATGCTCAACCGACCATTGATTGGCTCCGTTGACCGCCCACTAAGCTCAACCGACCATTGATTGGCTCAACTGACCGCCCATTAAGCTCAACCTACCATTGATTGACTCAACTGCCCGCCCACTAAGCTCAACCCACCACTGATAGGCTCAAATGCCCGCCCATCTAAGCTCAACCGACCAATGATTGGCTCAAATGCCCGCCCATCTAAGCTTAACGGAACATTGATTGACTCAACTGACCGCCCACTAAGCTCAACCGACCAGTAATTGGCTTAACTGCCCGCCCACTAATTTCAACCGACCATTGATTGGCTCAACTGCCCGTCCACGAAGCTCAACCGACCATTGATTGGCTCAACTGCCCGCCCACTAAGCTCAACCGACTATTGATTGGCTCAACTGACCGACCATTAAGTTTAACCGACCATTCATTATTTCAACTACCCGACCACTAAGCTCAACCGACCATTGATTGGCTCAACAGCCCGCCCACTACGCTGAACAGACAATTGATTGACTCAACTGCCCGCCCACTAAGCTCAAACGACCATTGATTGGCTCCACTGACCGCCCACTGAGCTCAACAGACCATTGATTGGCTCAACTGCCTGCCCACTAAGCTCAACCGACCATTGATTGGCGCAACAGCCCGCCCACTAAGCTCAACCGACCATTGATTGACTCAACTGACCGCCCACTAAGCTCAACCGACCATTGATTGGCTTAACTGCCCGCCCACTAATTTCAACCGACCATTGATTGGCTCAAATGCCGTCCACGAAGCTCAACGGACCATTGATTATCTCAACTGACCGCCCACTAAGCCAACCGACTTTTGATTGGCTCAACTGCCCGCCCACTAAGCTCAACCGACCTTTGATTGGCTGAACTGACGCCCACTAAGCTCAACCGATCATTGATTGGCACAACTGACCGCCCACTAAGCTCAACCGACCATTCATTTGCTCAACTGACCGCCCACTAAGCTCAACCGACCATTGTTATGCTAAACTGCCCGCCCACTAAGCTCAACCGACCATTGATTGGCTCCATTGACCGCCCACTAAGCTCAACCGAACTTTGATTGGCTCAACTGCCCGCCCACTAAGCTCAACCGACCTTTGATTGGCTCAAGTGCCCTCCCACTAAGCTACACCGGCCTTTGTTTGGCTCAACTGCCTGCCCACTAAGCTCAACCGACCTTTGATTGACTCAACTGCCCGCCCACTAAGCTCACCCGACCTTTGATTGGCTCAACTGCCCGACCACTAAGCTGAACCGACTATTTATTGGCTCAACTGACCGCCCAATAAGCTCAACCGACCATTCCTTATTTCAACTACCCGACCACTAAGCTCAACCGACCATTGATTGGATCAACGGCCCGCCCACTAAGCTCAACAGACCATTGATTGGCTCAACTGCCCGCCCACTAAGCTCAACCGACCATTGATTGGCTCAACTGCCCGCCCACTAAGCTCAACCAACCTTGGATTGGCTCAACTGCACACCCAGTAAGCTCAACCGGCCTTTGTTTGGCTCAACTCCCTGCCCACTAAGCTCAACCGACCTTTGATTGGCCCAACTGCCCGCCCACTAAGCTCACCCGACCTTTGATAGGCTCAACTGCCCGCCCACTAAGCTCAACCGACTATTGATTGGCTCAACTGACCGACCATTAAGTTTAACCGACCATTCATTATTTCAACTACCCGACCACTAAGCTCAACCGACCATTGATTGGCACAACAGCCCGCCCACTAAGCTCAAACGACAATTGATTGGCTCCACTGACCGCCCACTGAGCTCAACAGACCATTGATTGGCTCAACTGCCCGCCCACTAAGCTCAAACGACAATTGATTGGCTCCACTGACCGCCCACTGAGCTCAACAGACCATTGATTGGCTCAACTGCCCGCCCACTAAGCTCAACCGACCATTGATTGGCTCAACTGACCGCCCATTAAGCTCAACCGACCATTGATTGGCTCAACTACCCGCCCACTAAGCTCAACCGACCATTGATTGGCTCAACTGCCCGCCCACTAAGCTCACCCGACCTTTGATTGGCTCAACTGCCCGCCCACTAAGCTCAACCGACTATTGATTGGCTCAACTGACCGACCATTAAGTTTAACCGACCATTCATTATTTCAACTACCCGACCACTAAGCTCAACCGACCATTGATTGGCTCAACAGCCCGCCCACTAAGCTGAACAGACAATTGATTGGCTCAACTGCCCGCCCACTAAGCTCAAACGACAATTGATTGGCTCCACTGACCCCCCACTGAGCTCAACAGACCATTGATTGGCTCAACTGCCCGCCCACTAAGATCAACCGAACATTGATTGGCTCAACTGACCGCCCATTAAGCTCAACCGACCATTGATTGGCTCAACTACCCGCCCACTAAGCTCAACCGACCTTTGATTGGCTGAACTGACCGCCCACTAAGCTCAACCGACCATTGTTATGCTAAACTGCCCGCCCACTAAGCTCAACCGACCATTGATTGGCTCCATTGACCGCCCACTAAGCTCAACTGACCTTTGATTGGCACAACTCCCCGCCCACTAAGCTCAATCGACCTTTGATTGGCTCAACTGCCCGCCCACTAAGCTACACCGGCTTTTGTTTGGCTCAACTGCCTGCCCACTAAGCTCAACCGACCTTTGATTGGCTCAACTGCCCGCCCACTAAGCTCACCCGACCTTTAATTGGCTCAACTGCCCGACCACTAAGCTCAACCGACAATTGTTATGCTAAACTGCCCGCCCACTAAGCTCAACCGACCATTGATTGGCTCCATTGACCGCCCACTAAGCTCAACCGACCATTGATTGGCTCAACTGACCGCCCATTAAGCTCAACCTACCATTGATTGACTCAACTGCCCGCCCACTAAGCTCAACCGACCACTGATAGGCTCAAATGCCCGCCCATCTAAGCTCAACCGACCAATGATTGGCTCAAATGCCCGCCCATCTAAGCTTAACGCAACATTGATTGACTCAACTGACCGCCCACTAAGCTCAACCGACCAGTAATTGGCTTAACTGCCCGCCCACTAATTTCAACCGACCATTGATTGGCTCAACTGCCCGTCCACGAAGCTCAACCGACCATTGATTGGCTCAACTGACCGCCCACTAAGCTCAACCGACCTTTGATTGGCTGAACTGACCGCCCTCTAAGCTCAACCGACCACTGATTGGCACAACTGACCGCCCACTAAGCTCAACCGACCATTGATTGTCTCAACTGCCCGCCCACTAAGCTCAACCGACCATTGATTGGCTCTACTGCCCGCCCACTAAGCTCAACCGACAAGTGATTGGCTTAACTGCCCGCCCACTAAGCTCAACCAACTTTGGATTGGCTCAAATGCACGCCCACTAAGCTCAACCGACCTTGGATTAGCTCAACTGAACGCCCACTAAGCTCAACCGGCCTTTGTTTGGCTCAACTGCCTGCCCACTAAGCTCAACCGAACTTTGATTGGCCCAACTGCCCGCCCACTAAGTTTAACCGACCATTCATTATTTCAACTACCCGACCACTAAGCTCAACCGACCATTGATTGGCTCAACAGCCCGCCCAATACGCTGAACAGACAATTGATTGACTCAACTGCCCGCCCACTAAGCTCAAACGACCATTGATTGGCTCCACTGACCGCCCACTGAGCTCAACAGACCATTGATTGGCTCAACTGCCTGCCCACTAAGCTCAACCGACCATTGATTGGCTCAACAGCCCGCCCACTAAGCTCAACCGACCATTGATTGACTCAACTGACCCCCCACTAAGCTCAACCGACCATATATTGGCTTAACTGCCCGCCCACTAATTTCAACCGACCATTGATTGGCTCAAATGCCCGTCCACGAAGCTCAACGGACCATTGATTATCTCAACAGACCGCCCATTAAGCCAACCGACTTTTGATTGGCTCAACTGCCCGCCCACTAAGCTCAACCGACCTTTGATTGGCTGAACTGACGCCCACTAAGCTCAACCGATCATTGATTGGCACAACTGACCGCCCACTAAGCTCAAACGACCATTCATTTGCTCAACTGACCGCCCACTAAGCTCAACCGACCATTGTTATGCTAAACTGCCCGCCCACTAAGCTCAACCGACCTTTGATTGGCTCAACTGCCCGCCCACTAAGCTCAACCAACCTTCGATTGGCTCAACTGCACGCCCAGTAAGCTCAACCGGCCTTTGTTTGGCTCAACTGCCTGCCCACTAAGCTCAACCGACCTTTGATTGGCCCAAATGCCCGCCCACTAAGCTCACCCGACCTTTGATTGGCTCAACTGCCCGCCCAATAAGCTCAACCGACTATTGATTTGCTCAACTGACCGACCATTAAGTTTAACCGACCATTCATTATTTCAACTACCCGACCACTAAGCTCAACCGACCATTGATTGGCTCAACAGAACGCCCACTAAGCTGAACAGACAATTGATATGCTCAACTGCCCGCCCACTAAGCTCAACCGACCATTGATTGGCTCAACTGACCGCCCATTAAGCTCAACCGACCATTGATTGGCTCAACTACCCGCCCACTAAGCTCAGCCGACCATTGATTGGCTCAACAGCCCGCCCACTAAGCTCGACCGACCATTGATTGGCTTAACTGCCCGCCCACTAATTTCAACCGACCATTGATTGGCTCAACTGCCCGTCCACGAATCTCAACCGACCATTAATTGGCTCAACTGACCGCCCACTAAGCCAACCGACTTTTGATTGGCTCAACTGCCCGCCCACTAAGCTCAACCGACCTTTGATTGGCTCAACTGCCCGCCCACTAAGCTCAACCGACCATTGATTGGCTCAACTGACCGCCCATTAAGCTCAACCGACCATTGATTGGCTCAACTACCCGCCCACTAAGCTCAACCGACCATTGATTGGCTCAACAGCCCGCCCACTAAGCTCGACCGACCATTGATTGGCTTAACTGCCCGCCCACTAATTTCAACCGACCATTGATTGGCTCAACTGCCCGTCCACGAATCTCAACCGACCATTAATTGGCTCAACTGACCGCCCACTAAGCCAACCGACTTTTGATTGGCTCAATTGCCCGCCCACTAAGCTCAACCGACCTTTGATTGGCTGAACTGACCGCCCACTAAGCTCAACCGACCATTGTTATGCTAAACTGCCCGCCCACTAAGCTCAACCGACCATTGATTGGCTCCATTGACCGACCACTAAGCTCAACTCACCTTTGATTGGCACAACTGCCCGCCCACTAAGCTCAACCGACCTTTGATTGGCTCAACTGCCCGCCAACTAAGCTACACCGGCTTTTGTTTGGCTCAACTGCCTGCCCACTAAGCTCAACCGACCTTTGATTGGCTCAACTGCCCGCCCACTAAGCTCACCCGACCTTTAATTGGCTCAACTGCCCGACCACTAAGCTCAACCGACTATTGATTGGCTCAACTGACCGCCCAAAAAGCTCAACCGACCATTCATTATTTCAACTACCCGACCACTAAGCTCAACCGACCATTGATGTGCTCAACGGCCCGCCCACTAAGCTCAACAGACCATTGATTGGCTCAACTGCCCGCCCACTAAGCTCAAACGACCATTGATTGGCTCCACTGCCCGCCCACTAAGCTCAACCGACCATTGATTGGCTCAACTGCCCGCTCACTAAGCTCAACCGACCATTGATTTGCTCAACAGCCCGCCCACAAATTTCAACCGACTATTGATTGGATCAACTGACCGCCCACTAAGCTCACCCGACCTTTGATTGGCTGAACTGACCGCCCACTAAGCTCAACCGACCATTGATTGGCACAACTGACCGCCCACTAAGCTCAACCGACCATTGATTTGCTGAACTGACCGCCCACTAAGCTCAACCGACCATTGTTATGCTAATCTGCCCCCGCCCACTAAGCTCAACCGACCATTGATTGGCTCCATTGACCGCCCACTAAGCTACACCGGCCTTTGTTTGGCTCAACTGCCCGCCCACTAAGCTCAACCGACCTTTGATTGGCTCAACTGCCCGCCCACTAAGCTCAACCGACCTTTGAGTGGCTCAACAGCCCACCCACTAAGCTGAACAGACAATTGATTGGCTCAACTGCCCGCCCATTAAGCTCAAACGACCATTGATTGGCTCCACTGACCGCCCACTGAGCTCAACAGACCATTGATTGGCTCAATTGCCCGCCCACTAAGCTCAACCGACCATTGATTGGCTCAACTGACCGCCCATTAAGCTCAACCGACCATTGATTGGCTCAACTACCCGCCCACTAAGCTCAACCGACCATTGATTTGCTCAACAGCCCGCCCACTAAGCTCAACCGACCATTGATTGACTGAACTGACCGCCCACTAAGCTCAACCGACCATTGATTGGCTTAACTGCCCGCCCACAAATTTCAACCGACTATTGATTGGATCAACTGACCGCCCACTAAGCTCACCCGACCTTTGATTGGCTGAACTGACCGCCCACTAAGCTCAACCGACCATTGATTGGCACAACTGACCGCCCACTAAGCTCAACCGACCATTGATTTGCTGAACTGACCGCCCACTAAGCTCAACCGACCATTGTTATGCTAATCTGCCCCCGCCCACTAAGCTCAACCGACCATTGATTGGCTCCATTGACCGCCCACTAAGCTACACCGGCCTTTGTTTGGCTCAACTGCCCGCCCACTAAGCTCAACCGACCTTTGATTGGCTCAACTGCCCGCCCACTAAGCTACACCGGCCTTTGTTTGGCTCAACTGCCTGCCCACTAAGCTCAACCGATCTTTGATTAGCTCAACTGCCCGCCCACTAAGCTCACCCGACCTTTGATTGGCTAAACTGCCCGACCACTAAGCTCAACCGACTATTGATTGGCTCAACTGACCGCCCAATAAGCTCAACCGACCATTCATTATTTCAACTACCCGACCACTAAGCTCAACCGACCATTGATTGGCTCAACGGCCCGCCCACTAAGCTCAACAGACCATTGATTGGCTCAACTGCCCGCCCACTAAGCTCAAACGACCATTAATTTGCTCCACTGACCACCCACTAAGCTCAACCGACCATTGATTGGCTCAACTGCCCGCCCACTAAGCTCAACCGACCATTGATTGACTCAACTGACCGCCCACTAAGCTCAACCGACCAGTAATTGGCTGAACTGACCGCCCACTAATTTCAACCGACCATTGACTGGCTCAACTGCCCGTCCACGAAGCTCAACCGACCATTGTTATGCTCATCTGCCCGCCCACTAAGCTCAACCGACCATTGATTGGCTCCACTGACCGCCCACTAAGCTCAACCGACCACTGATTGGCTAAACTGCCCGCTCACTAAGCTCAACCGACCATTGATTGGCTCCATTGACCGCCCACTAAGCTCAACCGACCTTTGATTGGCTCAACTACCCGCCCACTAAGCTCACCCGACCTTTGATTGGCTCAACTGCCCTCCCACTAAGCTCAACCGACTATTGATTGACTCAACTGACCGACCATTAAGTTTAACCGACCATTCATTATTTCAACTACCCGACCACTAAGCTCAACCGACCATTGATTGGCTCAACAGCCCGCCCACTACGCTGAACAGACAATTGATTGGCTCAACTGCCCGCCCACTAAGCTCAAACGACCATTGATTGGCTCCACTGACCGCCCACTGAGCTCAACAGACCATTGATTGGCTCAACTGCCCGCCCAGTAAGCTCAACCGACCATTGATTGACTCAACTAACCGCCCACTAAGCTCAACCGACCATTGATTGGCTTAACTGCCCGCCCACTAATTTCAACCGACGATTGATTGGTTCAACTGCCCGTCCACGAAGCTCAACCGACCATTCATTATCTCAACTGACCGCCCACTAAGCCAACCGACTTTTGATTGGCTCAACTGCCCGCCCACTAAGCTCAACCGACCTTTGATTGGCTGAACTGACGCCCACTAAGCTCAACCGATCATTGATTGGCACAACTGACCGCCCACTAAGCTCAACCGACCATTGATTTGCTCAACTGACCGCCCACTAAGCTCAACCGACCATTGTTATGCTAAACTGCCCGCCCACTAAGCTCAACCGACCATTGATTGGCTCCATTGACCGCCCACTAAGCTCAACCGACCTTTGATTGGCTGAACTGCCAGCTCACTAAGCTCAACCGACCTTTGATTGGCTCAACTGCCCGCCCACTAAGCTACACCGGCCTTTGTTTGGCTCAACTGCCTGCCCACTATGCTCAACCGACCTTTGATTGACTCAACTGCCCGCCCACTAAGCTCACCCGACCTTTGATTGGCTCAACTGCCCGACCACTAAGCTGAACCGACTATTTATTGGCTCAACTGACCGCCCAATAAGCTCAACCGACCATTCGTTATTTCAACTACCCGACCACTAAGCTTAACCGACCTTTGATTGACTCAACTGCCCAACCACTAAGCTCACCCGACCTTTGATTTTCTGAACTGACCGCCCACTAAGCTCAACCGACCATTGATTGGCACAACTGACCGCCCACTAAGCTCAACCGACCATTGATTTGCTGAACTGACCGCCCACTAAGCTCAACCGACCATTGTTATGCTAAACTGCCCCCGCCCACTAAGCTCAACCGACCATTGATTGGCTCCATTGACCGCCCACTAAGCTACACCGGCCTTTGTTTGGCTCAACTGCCCGCCCACTAAGCTCAACCGACCTTTGATTGGCTCAACTGCCCGCCCACTAAGCTACACCGGCCTTTGTTTGGCTCAACTGCCTGCCCACTAAGCTCAACCGATCTTTGATTGGCTCAACTGCCCGCCCACTAAGCTCACCCGACCTTTGATTGGCTAAACTGCCCGACCACTAAGCTCAACCGACTATTGATTGGCTCAACTGACCGCCCAATAAGCTCAACCGACCATTCATTATTTCAACTACCCGACCACTAAGCTCAACCGACCATTGATTGGCTCAACGGCCCGCCCACTAAGCTCAACAGACCATTGATTGGCTCAACTGCCCGCCCACTAAGCTCAAACGACCATTAATTTGCTCCACTGACCACCCACTAAGCTCAACCGACCATTGATTGGCTCAACTCCCCGCCCACTAAGCTCAACTGACCATTGATTGACTCAACTGACCGCCCACTAAGCTCAACCGACCAGTAATTGGCTGAACTGACCGCCCAATAATTTCAACCGATCATTGATTGGCTCAACTGCCCGTCCACGAAGCTCAACCGACCATTGTTATGCTCAACTGCCCGCTCACTAAGCTCAACCGACCATTGATTGGCTCCATTGACCGCCCGCTAAGCTCACCCGACCTTTGATTGGCTCAAATGCCCGCCCATCTAAGCTCAACCGACAAATGATTGGCTCAAATGCCCGCCCATCTAAGCTTAACGGAACATTGGTTGACTCAACTGACCGCCCACTAAGCTCAACCGACCAGTAATTGGCTTAACTGCCCGCCCACTAATTTCAACCGACCATTGATTGGCTCAACTGCCCGTCCACGAAGCTCAACCGACCATTGATTGGCTCAACTGACCGCCCACTAAGCTCAACCGACCTTTGATTGGCTGAACTGACCGCCCGCTAAGCTCACCCGACCTTTGATTGGCTCAACTGCCCGCCCACTAAGCTCAACCGACTATTGATTGGCTCAACTGACCGACCATTAAGTTTAACCGACCATTCATTATTTCAACTACCCGACCACTAAGCTCAACCGACCATTGATTGGCTCAACAGCCCGCCCACTACGCTGAACAGACAATTGATTGACTCAACTGCCCGCCCACTAAGCTCAAACGACCATTGATTGGCTCCACTGACCGCCCACTGAGCTCAACAGACCATTGATTGGCTCAACTGCCCGCCCACTAAGCTCAACCGACCATTGATTGGCTCAACAGCCCGCCCACTAAGCTCAACCGACCATTGATTGGCTTAACTGCCCGTCCACGAAGCTCAACTGACCATTGATTATCTCAACTGACCGCCCACTAAGCCAAACGACTTTTGATTGGCTCAACTGCCCGCCCACTAAGCTCACCCGACCTTTGATTGGCTGAACTGACCGCCCACTAAGCTCAACCGACCATTGATTGGCACAACTGACCGCCCACTAAGCTCAACCGACCATTGATTTGCTCAACTGACCGTCCACTAAGCTCAACCGACCATTGTTATGCTAAACTGCCCGCCCACTAAGCTAACCTACCATTGATTGACTCAACTGCCCGCCCAATAAGCTCAACCGACAACTGATAGGCTCAAATGCCCGCCCATCTAAGCTCAACCGACCAATGATTGGCTCAAATGCCCGCCCATCTATGCTTAACCGACCATTGATTGGCTCAACTGCCCGCCCACTGAGCTCAACCGACCATTGATTGGCTCAACTGCCCGCCCACTAAGCTCAACCAACTTTGGATTGGCTCAACTGCACGCCCACTAAGCTCAACCGACATTTGATTGGCTGAACTGACCGCCCGCTAAGCTCAACCGACCACTGATTGGCACAACTGACCGCCCACTAAGCTCAACCGACCATTGATTGGCTCAACTGCCCGCCCACTAAGCTCAACCGACCATTGATTGGCTCAACTGCCCGCCCACTAAGCTCAACCGACCATTGATTTGCTGAACTGACCGCCCACTAAGCTCAACCGACCATTGTTATGCTAATCTGCCCCCGCCCACTAAGCTCAACCGACCATTGATTGGCTCCATTGACCGCCCACTAAGCTACACCGGCCTTTGTTTGGCTCAACTGCCCGCCCACTAAGCTCAACCGACCTTTGATTGGCTCAACTGCCCGCCCACTAAGCTACACCGGCATTTGTTTGGCTCAACTGCCTGCCCACTAAGCTCAACCGATCTTTGATTGGCTCAACTGCCCGCCCACTAAGCTCACCCGACCTTTGATTGGCTAAACTGCCCGACCACTAAGCTCAACCGACTATTGATTGGCTCAACTGACCGCCCAATAAGCTCAACCGACCATTCATTATTTCAACTACCCGACCACTAAGCTCAACCGACCATTGATTGGCTCAACGGCCCGCCCACTAAGCTCAACAGACCATTGATTGGCTCAACTGCCCGCCCACTAAGCTCAAACGACCATTAATTTGCTCCACTGACCACCCACTAAGCTCAACCGACCATTGATTGGCTCAACTGCCCGCCCACTAAGCTCAACCGACCATTGATTGACTCAACTGACCGCCCACTAAGCTCAACCGACCAGTAATTGGCTGAACTGACCGCCCACTAATTTCAACCGACCATTGATTGGCTCAACTGCCCGTCCACGAAGCTCAACCGACCATTGTTATGCTCATCTGCCCGCCCACTAAGCTCAACCGACCATTGATTGGCTCCACTGACCGCCCACTAAGCTCAACCGACCACTGATTGGCTAAACTGCCCGCTCACTAAGCTCAACCGACCATTGATTGGCTCCATTGACCGCCCACTAAGCTCAACCGACCTTTGATTGGCTCAACTACCCGCCCACTAAGCTCACCCGACCTTTGATTGGCTCAACTGCCCTCCCACTAAGCTCAACCGACTATTGATTGACTCAACTGACCGACCATTAAGTTTAACCGACCATTCATTATTTCAACTACCCGACCACTAAGCTCAACCGACCATTGATTGGCTCAACAGCCCGCCCACTACGCTGAACAGACAATTGATTGGCTCAACTGCCCGCCCACTAAGCTCAAACGACCATTGATTGGCTCCACTGACCGCCCACTGAGCTCAACAGACCATTGATTGGCTCAACTGCCCGCCCACTAAGCTCAACCGACCATTGATTGACTCAACTGACCGCCCACTAAGCTCAACCGACCATTGATTGGCTTAACTGCCCGCCCACTAATTTCAACCGACGATTGATTGGTTCAACTGCCCGTCCACGAAGCTCAACCGACCATTCATTATCTCAACTGACCGCCCACTAAGCCAACCGACTTTTGATTGGCTCAACTGCCCGCCCACTAAGCTCAACCGACCTTTGATTGGCTGAACTGACGCCCACTAAGCTCAACCGATCATTGATTGGCACAACTGACCGCCCACTAAGCTCAACCGACCATTGATTTGCTCAACTGACCGCCCACTAAGCTCAACCGACCATTGTTATGCTAAACTGCCCGCCCACTAAGCTCAACCGACCATTGATTGGCTCCATTGACCGCCCACTAAGCTCAACCGACCTTTGATTGGCTGAACTGCCCGCTCACTAAGCTCAACCGACCTTTGATTGGCTCAACTGCCCGCCCACTAAGCTACACCGGCCTTTGTTTGGCTCAACTGCCTGCCCACTATGCTCAACCGACCTTTGATTGACTCAACTGCCCGCCCACTAAGCTCACCCGACCTTTGATTGGCTCAACTGCCCGACCACTAAGCTGAACCGACTATTTATTGGCTCAACTGACCGCCCAATAAGCTCAACCGACCATTCGTTATTTCAACTACCCGACCACTAAGCTTAACCGACCTTTGATTGACTCAACTGCCCAACCACTAAGCTCACCCGACCTTTGATTTTCTGAACTGACCGCCCACTAAGCTCAACCGACCATTGATTGGCACAACTGACCGCCCACTAAGCTCAACCGACCATTGATTTGCTGAACTGACCGCCCACTAAGCTCAACCGACCATTGTTATGCTAAACTGCCCCCGCCCACTAAGCTCAACCGACCATTGATTGGCTCCATTGACCGCCCACTAAGCTACACCGGCCTTTGTTTGGCTCAACTGCCCGCCCACTAAGCTCAACCGACCTTTGATTGGCTCAACTGCCCGCCCACTAAGCTACACCGGCCTTTGTTTGGCTCAACTGCCTGCCCACTAAGCTCAACCGATCTTTGATTGGCTCAACTGCCCGCCCACTAAGCTCACCCGACCTTTGATTGGCTAAACTGCCCGACCACTAAGCTCAACCGACTATTGATTGGCTCAACTGACCGCCCAATAAGCTCAACCGACCATTCATTATTTCAACTACCCGACCACTAAGCTCAACCGACCATTGATTGGCTCAACGGCCCGCCCACTAAGCTCAACAGACCATTGATTGGCTCAACTGCCCGCCCACTAAGCTCAAACGACCATTAATTTGCTCCACTGACCACCCACTAAGCTCAACCGACCATTGATTGGCTCAACTCCCCGCCCACTAAGCTCAACTGACCATTGATTGACTCAACTGACCGCCCACTAAGCTCAACCGACCAGTAATTGGCTGAACTGACCGCCCAATAATTTCAACCGATCATTGATTGGCTCAACTGCCCGTCCACGAAGCTCAACCGACCATTGTTATGCTCAACTGCCCGCTCACTAAGCTCAACCGACCATTGATTGGCTCCATTGACCGCCCGCTAAGCTCACCCGACCTTTGATTGGCTCAAATGCCCGCCCATCTAAGCTCAACCGACAAATGATTGGCTCAAATGCCCGCCCATCTAAGCTTAACGGAACATTGGTTGACTCAACTGACCGCCCACTAAGCTCAACCGACCAGTAATTGGCTTAACTGCCCGCCCACTAATTTCAACCGACCATTGATTGGCTCAACTGCCCGTCCACGAAGCTCAACCGACCATTGATTGGCTCAACTGACCGCCCACTAAGCTCAACCGACCTTTGATTGGCTGAACTGACCGCCCGCTAAGCTCACCCGACCTTTGATTGGCTCAACTGCCCGCCCACTAAGCTCAACCGACTATTGATTGGCTCAACTGACCGACCATTAAGTTTAACCGACCATTCATTATTTCAACTACTCGACCACTAAGCTCAACCGACCATTGATTGGCTCAACAGCCCGCCCACTACGCTGAACAGACAATTGATTGACTCAACTGCCCGCCCACTAAGCTCAAACGACCATTGATTGGCTCCACTGACCGCCCACTGAGCTCAACAGACCATTGATTGGCTCAACTGCCCGCCCACTAAGCTCAACCGACCATTGATTGGCTCAACAGCCCGCCCACTAAGCTCAACCGACCATTGATTGGCTTAACTGCCCGTCCACGAAGCTCAACTGACCATTGATTATCTCAACTGACCGCCCACTAAGCCAAACGACTTTTGATTGGCTCAACTGCCCGCCCACTAAGCTCACCCGACCTTTGATTGGCTGAACTGACCGCCCACTAAGCTCAACCGACCATTGATTGGCACAACTGACCGCCCACTAAGCTCAACCGACCATTGATTTGCTCAACTGACCGTCCACTAAGCTCAACCGACCATTGTTATGCTAAACTGCCCGCCCACTAAGCTAACCTACCATTGATTGACTCAACTGCCCGCCCACTAAGCTCAACCGACAACTGATAGGCTCAAATGCCCGCCCATCTAAGCTCAACCGACCAATGATTGGCTCAAATGCCCGCCCATCTATGCTTAACCGACCATTGATTGGCTCAACTGCCCGCCCACTGAGCTCAACCGACCATTGATTGGCTCAACTGCCCGCCCACTAAGCTCAACCAACTTTGGATTGGCTCAACTGCACGCCCACTAAGCTCAACCGACATTTGATTGGCTGAACTGACCGCCCGCTAAGCTCAACCGACCACTGATTGGCACAACTGACCGCCCACTAAGCTCAACCGACCATTGATTGGCTCAACTGCCCGCCCACTAAGCTCAACCGACCATTGATTGGCTCAACTGCCCGCGCACTGAGCTCAACCGACCATTGATTGGCTCAACTGCCCGCCCACTAAGCTCAACCAACTTTGGATTGGCTCAACTGCACGCCCACTAAGCTCAACCGACCTTTGATTGGCTGAACTGACCGCCCGCTAAGCTCAACCGACCACTGATTGGCACAACTGACCGCCCACTAAGCTCAACCGACCATTGATTGGCTGAACTGACCGCCCACTAAGCTCAACCGACCATTGATTGGCACAACTGACCGCCCACTAAGCTCAACCGACCATTGATTTGCTCAACTAACCGCCCACTAAGCTCAACCGACCATTGTTATGGTAAACTGCCCGCCCACTATGCTCAACCGACCATTGATTGGCTCCATTGACCGCCCACTAAGCTCAACCGACCATTGATTGGCTCACCTGACCGCCCATTAAGCTCAACCTACCATTGATTGACTCAACTGCCGGCCCACTAAGCTCAACCCACCACTGATAGGCTCAAATGCCCGCCCATCTAAGCTCAACCGACCAATGATTGGCTCAAATGCCCGCCCATCTAAGCTTAACGGAACATTGATTAGCTCCACTGACCGCCCACTGAGCTCAACAGACCATTGATTGGCTCAACTGCCTGCCCACTAAGCTCAACCGACCATTGATTGGCTCAACAGCCCGCCCACTAAGCTCAACCGACCATTGATTGACTCAACTGACCGCCCACTAAGCTCAACCGACCATTGATTGGCTTAACTGCCCGCCCACTAATTTCAACCGACCATTGATTGGCTCAAATGCCGTCCACGAAGCTCAACGGACCATTGATTATCTCAACTGACCGCCCACTAAGCCAACCGACTTTTGATTGGCTCAACTGCCCGCCCACTAAGCTCAACCGACCTTTGATTGGCTGAACTGACGCCACCTAAGCTCAACCGATCATTGATTGGCACAACTGACCGCCCACTAAGCTCAACCGACCATTCATTTGCTCAACTGACCGCCCACTAAGCTCAACCGACCATTGTTATGCTAAACTGCCCGCCCACTAAGCTCAACCGAACTTTGATTGGCTCAACTGCCCGCCCACTAAGCTCAACCGACCTTTGATTGGCTCAAGTGCCCTCCCACTAAGCTACACCGGCCTTTGTTTGGCTCAACTGCCTGCCCACTAAGCTCAACCGACCTTTGATTGACTCAACTGCCCGCCCACTAAGCTCACCCGACCTTTGATTGGCTCAACTGCCCGACCACTAAGCTGAACCGACTATTTATTGGCTCAACTGACCGCCCAATAAGCTCAACCGACCATTCCTTATTTCAACTACCCGACCACTAAGCTCAACCGACCATTGATTGGATCAACGGCCCGCCCACTAAGCTCAACAGACCATTGATTGGCTCAACTGCCCGCCCACTAAGCTCAACCGACCATTGATTGGCTCAACTGCCCGCCCACTAAGCTCAACCAACCTTGGATTGGCTCAACTGCACGCCCAGTAAGCTCAACCGGCCTTTGTTTGGCTCAACTCCCTGCCCACTAAGCTCAACCGACCTTTGATTGGCCCAACTGCCCGCCCACTAAGCTCACCCGACCTTTGATAGGCTCAACTGCCCGCCCACTAAGCTCAACCGACTATTGATTGGCTCAACTGACCGACCATTAAGTTTAACCGACCATTCATTATTTCAACTACCCGACCACTAAGCTCAACCGACCATTGATTGGCTCAACAGCCCGCCCACTAAGCTCAAACGACAATTGATTGGCTCCACTGACCGCCCACTGAGCTCAACAGACCATTGATTGGCTCAACTGCCCGCCCACTAAGCTCAAACGACAATTGATTGGCTCCACTGACCGCCCACTGAGCTCAACAGACCATTGATTGGCTCAACTGCCCGCCCACTAAGCTCAACCGACCATTGATTGGCTCAACTGACCGCCCATTAAGCTCAACCGACCATTGATTGGCTCAACTACCCGCCCACTAAGCTCAACCGACCATTGATTGGCTCAACTGCCCGCCCACTAAGCTCACCCGACCTTTGATTGGCTCAACTGCCCGCCCACTAAGCTCAACCGACTATTGATTGGCTCAACTGACCGACCATTAAGTTTAACCGACCATTGATTTGCTGAACTGACCGCCCACTAAGCTCAACCGACCACTGATTGGCACAACTGACCGCCCACTAAGCTCAACCGACCATTGATTGGCTCAACTGCCCGCCCACTAAGCTCAACCGACCATTGATTGGCTCAACTGCCCGCCCACTAAGCTCAACCGACCATTGATTTGCTGAACTGACCGCCCACTAAGCTCAACCGACCATTGTTATGCTAATCTGCCCCCGCCCACTAAGCTCAACCGACCATTGATTGGCTCCATTGACCGCCCACTAAGCTACACCGGCCTTTGTTTGGCTCAACTGCCCGCCCACTAAGCTCAACCGACCTTTGATTGGCTCAACTGCCCGCCCACTAAGCTACACCGGCATTTGTTTGGCTCAACTGCCTGCCCACTAAGCTCAACCGATCTTTGATTGGCTCAACTGCCCGCCCACTAAGCTCACCCGACCTTTGATTGGCTAAACTGCCCGACCACTAAGCTCAACCGACTATTGATTGGCTCAACTGACCGCCCAATAAGCTCAACCGACCATTCATTATTTCAACTACCCGACCACTAAGCTCAACCGACCATTGATTGGCTCAACGGCCCGCCCACTAAGCTCAACAGACCATTGATTGGCTCAACTGCCCGCCCACTAAGCTCAAACGACCATTAATTTGCTCCACTGACCACCCACTAAGCTCAACCGACCATTGATTGGCTCAACTGCCCGCCCACTAAGCTCAACCGACCATTGATTGACTCAACTGACCGCCCACTAAGCTCAACCGACCAGTAATTGGCTGAACTGACCGCCCACTAATTTCAACCGACCATTGATTGGCTCAACTGCCCGTCCACGAAGCTCAACCGACCATTGTTATGCTCATCTGCCCGCCCACTAAGCTCAACCGACCATTGATTGGCTCCACTGACCGCCCACTAAGCTCAACCGACCACTGATTGGCTAAACTGCCCGCTCACTAAGCTCAACCGACCATTGATTGGCTCCATTGACCGCCCACTAAGCTCAACCGACCTTTGATTGGCTCAACTACCCGCCCACTAAGCTCACCCGACCTTTGATTGGCTCAACTGCCCTCCCACTAAGCTCAACCGACTATTGATTGACTCAACTGACCGACCATTAAGTTTAACCGACCATTCATTATTTCAACTACCCGACCACTAAGCTCAACCGACCATTGATTGGCTCAACAGCCCGCCCACTACGCTGAACAGACAATTGATTGGCTCAACTGCCCGCCCACTAAGCTCAAACGACCATTGATTGGCTCCACTGACCGCCCACTGAGCTCAACAGACCATTGATTGGCTCAACTGCCCGCCCACTAAGCTCAACCGACCATTGATTGACTCAACTGACCGCCCACTAAGCTCAACCGACCATTGATTGGCTTAACTGCCCGCCCACTAATTTCAACCGACGATTGATTGGTTCAACTGCCCGTCCACGAAGCTCAACCGACCATTCATTATCTCAACTGACCGCCCACTAAGCCAACCGACTTTTGATTGGCTCAACTGCCCGCCCACTAAGCTCAACCGACCTTTGATTGGCTGAACTGACGCCCACTAAGCTCAACCGATCATTGATTGGCACAACTGACCGCCCACTAAGCTCAACCGACCATTGATTTGCTCAACTGACCGCCCACTAAGCTCAACCGACCATTGTTATGCTAAACTGCCCGCCCACTAAGCTCAACCGACCATTGATTGGCTCCATTGACCGCCCACTAAGCTCAACCGACCTTTGATTGGCTGAACTGCCCGCTCACTAAGCTCAACCGACCTTTGATTGGCTCAACTGCCCGCCCACTAAGCTACACCGGCCTTTGTTTGGCTCAACTGCCTGCCCACTATGCTCAACCGACCTTTGATTGACTCAACTGCCCGCCCACTAAGCTCACCCGACCTTTGATTGGCTCAACTGCCCGACCACTAAGCTGAACCGACTATTTATTGGCTCAACTGACCGCCCAATAAGCTCAACCGACCATTCGTTATTTCAACTACCCGACCACTAAGCTTAACCGACCTTTGATTGACTCAACTGCCCAACCACTAAGCTCACCCGACCTTTGATTTTCTGAACTGACCGCCCACTAAGCTCAACCGACCATTGATTGGCACAACTGACCGCCCACTAAGCTCAACCGACCATTGATTTGCTGAACTGACCGCCCACTAAGCTCAACCGACCATTGTTATGCTAAACTGCCCCCGCCCACTAAGCTCAACCGACCATTGATTGGCTCCATTGACCGCCCACTAAGCTACACCGGCCTTTGTTTGGCTCAACTGCCCGCCCACTAAGCTCAACCGACCTTTGATTGGCTCAACTGCCCGCCCACTAAGCTACACCGGCCTTTGTTTGGCTCAACTGCCTGCCCACTAAGCTCAACCGATCTTTGATTGGCTCAACTGCCCGCCCACTAAGCTCACCCGACCTTTGATTGGCTAAACTGCCCGACCACTAAGCTCAACCGACTATTGATTGGCTCAACTGACCGCCCAATAAGCTCAACCGACCATTCATTATTTCAACTACCCGACCACTAAGCTCAACCGACCATTGATTGGCTCAACGGCCCGCCCACTAAGCTCAACAGACCATTGATTGGCTCAACTGCCCGCCCACTAAGCTCAAACGACCATTAATTTGCTCCACTGACCACCCACTAAGCTCAACCGACCATTGATTGGCTCAACTCCCCGCCCACTAAGCTCAACTGACCATTGATTGACTCAACTGACCGCCCACTAAGCTCAACCGACCAGTAATTGGCTGAACTGACCGCCCAATAATTTCAACCGATCATTGATTGGCTCAACTGCCCGTCCACGAAGCTCAACCGACCATTGTTATGCTCAACTGCCCGCTCACTAAGCTCAACCGACCATTGATTGGCTCCATTGACCGCCCGCTAAGCTCACCCGACCTTTGATTGGCTCAAATGCCCGCCCATCTAAGCTCAACCGACAAATGATTGGCTCAAATGCCCGCCCATCTAAGCTTAACGGAACATTGGTTGACTCAACTGACCGCCCACTAAGCTCAACCGACCAGTAATTGGCTTAACTGCCCGCCCACTAATTTCAACCGACCATTGATTGGCTCAACTGCCCGTCCACGAAGCTCAACCGACCATTGATTGGCTCAACTGACCGCCCACTAAGCTCAACCGACCTTTGATTGGCTGAACTGACCGCCCGCTAAGCTCACCCGACCTTTGATTGGCTCAACTGCCCGCCCACTAAGCTCAACCGACTATTGATTGGCTCAACTGACCGACCATTAAGTTTAACCGACCATTCATTATTTCAACTACCCGACCACTAAGCTCAACCGACCATTGATTGGCTCAACAGCCCGCCCACTACGCTGAACAGACAATTGATTGACTCAACTGCCCGCCCACTAAGCTCAAACGACCATTGATTGGCTCCACTGACCGCCCACTGAGCTCAACAGACCATTGATTGGCTCAACTGCCCGCCCACTAAGCTCAACCGACCATTGATTGGCTCAACAGCCCGCCCACTAAGCTCAACCGACCATTGATTGGCTTAACTGCCCGTCCACGAAGCTCAACTGACCATTGATTATCTCAACTGACCGCCCACTAAGCCAAACGACTTTTGATTGGCTCAACTGCCCGCCCACTAAGCTCACCCGACCTTTGATTGGCTGAACTGACCGCCCACTAAGCTCAACCGACCATTGATTGGCACAACTGACCGCCCACTAAGCTCAACCGACCATTGATTTGCTCAACTGACCGTCCACTAAGCTCAACCGACCATTGTTATGCTAAACTGCCCGCCCACTAAGCTAACCTACCATTGATTGACTCAACTGCCCGCCCACTAAGCTCAACCGACAACTGATAGGCTCAAATGCCCGCCCATCTAAGCTCAACCGACCAATGATTGGCTCAAATGCCCGCCCATCTATGCTTAACCGACCATTGATTGGCTCAACTGCCCGCCCACTGAGCTCAACCGACCATTGATTGGCTCAACTGCCCGCCCACTAAGCTCAACCAACTTTGGATTGGCTCAACTGCACGCCCACTAAGCTCAACCGACATTTGATTGGCTGAACTGACCGCCCGCTAAGCTCAACCGACCACTGATTGGCACAACTGACCGCCCACTAAGCTCAACCGACCATTGTTTGGCTCAACTGCCCGCCCACTAAGCTCAACCGAACATTGATTGGCTCAACTGCCCGCGCACTGAGCTCAACCGACCATTGATTGGCTCAACTGCCCGCCCACTAAGCTCAACCAACTTTGGATTGGCTCAACTGCACGCCCACTAAGCTCAACCGACCTTTGATTGGCTGAACTGACCGCCCGCTAAGCTCAACCGACCACTGATTGGCACAACTGACCGCCCACTAAGCTCAACCGACCATTGATTGGCTGAACTGACCGCCCACTAAGCTCAACCGACCATTGATTGGCACAACTGACCGCCCACTAAGCTCAACCGACCATTGATTTGCTCAACTAACCGCCCACTAAGCTCAACCGACCATTGTTATGGTAAACTGCCCGCCCACTATGCTCAACCGACCATTGATTGGCTCCATTGACCGCCCACTAAGCTCAACCGACCATTGATTGGCTCACCTGACCGCCCATTAAGCTCAACCTACCATTGATTGACTCAACTGCCGGCCCACTAAGCTCAACCCACCACTGATAGGCTCAAATGCCCGCCCATCTAAGCTCAACCGACCAATGATTGGCTCAAATGCCCGCCCATCTAAGCTTAACGGAACATTGATTAGCTCCACTGACCGCCCACTGAGCTCAACAGACCATTGATTGGCTCAACTGCCTGCCCACTAAGCTCAACCGACCATTGATTGGCTCAACAGCCCGCCCACTAAGCTCAACCGACCATTGATTGACTCAACTGACCGCCCACTAAGCTCAACCGACCATTGATTGGCTTAACTGCCCGCCCACTAATTTCAACCGACCATTGATTGGCTCAAATGCCGTCCACGAAGCTCAACGGACCATTGATTATCTCAACTGACCGCCCACTAAGCCAACCGACTTTTGATTGGCTCAACTGCCCGCCCACTAAGCTCAACCGACCTTTGATTGGCTGAACTGACGCCACCTAAGCTCAACCGATCATTGATTGGCACAACTGACCGCCCACTAAGCTCAACCGACCATTCATTTGCTCAACTGACCGCCCACTAAGCTCAACCGACCATTGTTATGCTAAACTGCCCGCCCACTAAGCTCAACCGAACTTTGATTGGCTCAACTGCCCGCCCACTAAGCTCAACCGACCTTTGATTGGCTCAAGTGCCCTCCCACTAAGCTACACCGGCCTTTGTTTGGCTCAACTGCCTGCCCACTAAGCTCAACCGACCTTTGATTGACTCAACTGCCCGCCCACTAAGCTCACCCGACCTTTGATTGGCTCAACTGCCCGACCACTAAGCTGAACCGACTATTTATTGGCTCAACTGACCGCCCAATAAGCTCAACCGACCATTCCTTATTTCAACTACCCGACCACTAAGCTCAACCGACCATTGATTGGATCAACGGCCCGCCCACTAAGCTCAACAGACCATTGATTGGCTCAACTGCCCGCCCACTAAGCTCAACCGACCATTGATTGGCTCAACTGCCCGCCCACTAAGCTCAACCAACCTTGGATTGGCTCAACTGCACGCCCAGTAAGCTCAACCGGCCTTTGTTTGGCTCAACTCCCTGCCCACTAAGCTCAACCGACCTTTGATTGGCCCAACTGCCCGCCCACTAAGCTCACCCGACCTTTGATAGGCTCAACTGCCCGCCCACTAAGCTCAACCGACTATTGATTGGCTCAACTGACCGACCATTAAGTTTAACCGACCATTCATTATTTCAACTACCCGACCACTAAGCTCAACCGACCATTGATTGGCTCAACAGCCCGCCCACTAAGCTCAAACGACAATTGATTGGCTCCACTGACCGCCCACTGAGCTCAACAGACCATTGATTGGCTCAACTGCCCGCCCACTAAGCTCAAACGACAATTGATTGGCTCCACTGACCGCCCACTGAGCTCAACAGACCATTGATTGGCTCAACTGCCCGCCCACTAAGCTCAACCGACCATTGATTGGCTCAACTGACCGCCCATTAAGCTCAACCGACCATTGATTGGCTCAACTACCCGCCCACTAAGCTCAACCGACCATTGATTGGTTCAACTGCCCGCCCACTAAGCTCACCCGACCTTTGATTGGCTCAACTGCCCGCCCACTAAGCTCAACCGACTATTGATTGGCTCAACTGACCGACCATTAAGTTTAACCGACCATTCATTATTTCAACTACCCGACCACTAAGCTCAACCGACCATTGATTGGCTCAACAGCCCGCCCACTAAGCTGAACAGACAATTGATTGGCTCAACTGCCCGCCCACTAAGCTCAAACGACAATTGATTGGCTCCACTGACCCCCCACTGAGCTCAACAGACCATTGATTGGCTCAACTGCCCGCCCACTAAGATCAACCGAACATTGATTGGCTCAACTGACCGCCCATTAAGCTCAACCGACCATTGATTGGCTCAACTACCCGCCCACTAAGCTCAACCGACCTTTGATTGGCTGAACTGACCGCCCACTAAGCTCAACCGACCATTGTTATGCTAAACTGCCCGCCCACTAAGCTCAACCGACCATTGATTGGCTCCATTGACCGCCCACTAAGCTCAACTGACCTTTGATTGGCACAACTCCCCGCCCACTAAGCTCAATCGACCTTTGATTGGCTCAACTGCCCGCCCACTAAGCTACACCGGCTTTTGTTTGGCTCAACTGCCTGCCCACTAAGCTCAACCGACCTTTGATTGGCTCAACTGCCCGCCCACTAAGCTCACCCGACCTTTAATTGGCTCAACTGCCCGACCACTAAGCTCAACCGACAATTGTTATGCTAAACTGCCCGCCCACTAAGCTCAACCGACCATTGATTGGCTCCATTGACCGCCCACTAAGCTCAACCGACCATTGATTGACTCAACTGCCCGCCCACTAAGCTCAACCGACCACTGATAGGCTCAAATGCCCGCCCATCTAAGCTCAACCGACCAATGATTGGCTCAAATGCCCGCCCATCTAAGCTTAACGCAACATTGATTGACTCAACTGACCGCCCACTAAGCTCAACCGACCAGTAATTGGCTTAACTGCCCGCCCACTAATTTCAACCGACCATTGATTGGCTCAACTGCCCGTCCACGAAGCTCAACCGACCATTGATTGGCTCAACTGACCGCCCACTAAGCTCAACCGACCTTTGATTGGCTGAACTGACCGCCCTCTGAGCTCAACCGACCACTGATTGGCACAACTGACCGCCCACTAAGCTCAACCGACCATTGATTGTCTCAACTGCCCGCCCACTAAGCTCAACCGACCATTGATTGGCTCTACTGCCCGCCCACTAAGCTCAACCGACAAGTGATTGGCTTAACTGCCCGCCCACTAAGCTCAACCAACTTTGGATTGGCTCAAATGCACGCCCACTAAGCTCAACCGACCTTGGATTAGCTCAACTGAACGCCCACTAAGCTCAACCGGCCTTTGTTTGGCTCAACTGCCTGCCCACTAAGCTCAACCGAACTTTGATTGGCCCAACTGCCCGCCCACTAAGCTCACCCGACCTTTGATTGGCTCAACTGCCCGCCCACTAAGCTTAACCGACTATTGATTGGCTCAACTGACCGACCATTAAGTTTAACCGACCATTCATTATTTCAACTACCCGACCACTAAGCTCAACCGACCATTGATTGGCTCAACAGCCCGCCCAATACGCTGAACAGACAATTGATTGACTCAACTGCCCGCCCACTAAGCTCAAAAGAACATTGATTGGCTCTACTGACCGCCCACTGAGCTCAACAGACCATTGATTGGCTCAACTGCCTGCCCACTAAGCTCAACCGACCATTGATTGGCTCAACAGCCCGCCCACTAAGCTCAACCGACCATTGATTGACTCAACTGACCCCCCACTAAGCTCAACCGACCATTGATTGGCTTAACTGCCCGCCTACTAATTTCAACCGACCATTGATTGGCTCAAATGCCCGTCCACGAAGCTCAACGGACCATTGATTATCTCAACAGACCGCCCATTAAGCCAACCGACTTTTGATTGGCTCAACTGCCCGCCAACTAAGCTCAACCGACCTTTGATTGGCTGAACTGACGCCCACTAAGCTCAACCGATCATTGATTGGCACAACTGACCGCCCACTAAGCTCAAACGACCATTCATTTGCTCAACTGACCGCCCACTAAGCTCAACCGACCATTGTTATGCTAAACTGCCCGCCCACTAAGCTCAACCGACCTTTGATTGGCTCAACTGCCCGCCCACTAAGCTCAACCAACCTTCGATTGGCTCAACTGCACGCCCAGTAAGCTCAACCGGCCTTTGTTTGGCTCATCTGCCTGCCCACTAAGCTCAACCGACCTTTGATTGGCCCAACTGCCCGCCCACTAAGCTCACCCGACCTTTGATTGGCTCAACTGCCCGCCCACTAAGCTCAACCGACTATTGATTGGCTCAACTGACCGACCATTAAGTTTAACCGACCATTCATTATTTCAACTACCCGACCACTAAGCTCAACCGACCATTGATTGGCTCAACAGAACGCCCACTAAGCTGAACAGACAATTGATTGGCTCAACTGCCCGCCCACTAAGCTCAACCGACCATTGATTGGCTCAACTGACCGCCCATTAAGCTCAACCGACCATTGATTGGCTCAACTACCCGCCCACTAAGCTCAGCCGACCATTGATTGGCTTAACTGCCCGCCCACTAATTTCAACCGACCATTGATTGGCTCAACTGCCCGTCCACGAATCTCAACCGACCATTAATTGGCTCAACTGACCGCCCACTAAGCCAACCGACTTTTGATTGGCTCAACTGCCCGCCCACTAAGCTCAACCGACCTTTGATTGGCTCAACTGCCCGCCCACTAAGCTCAACCGACCATTGATTGGCTCAACTGACCGCCCATTAAGCTCAACCGACCATTGATTGGCTCAACTACCCGCCCACTAAGCTCAACCGACCATTGATTGGCTCAACAGCCCGCCCACTAAGCTCGACCGACCATTGATTGGCTTTACTGCCCGCCCACTAATTTCAACCGACCATTGATTGGCTCAACTGCCCGTCCACGAATCTCAACCGACCATTAATTGGCTCAACTGTCCGCCCACTAAGCCAACCGACTTTTGATTGGCTCAATTGCCCGCCCACTAAGCTCAACCGACCTTTGATTGGCTGAACTGACCGCCCACTAAGCTCAACCGACCATTGTTATGCTAAACTGCCCGCCCACTAAGCTCAACCAACCATTGATTGGCTCCATTGACCGACCACTAAGCTCAACTGACCTTTGATTGGCACAACTGCCCGCCCACTAAGCTCAACCGACCTTTGATTGGCTCAACTGCCCGCCCACTAAGCTACACCGGCTTTTGTTTGGCTCAACTGCCTGCCCACTAAGCTCAACCGACCTTTGATTGGCTCAACTGCCCGCCCACTAAGCTCACCCGACCTTTAATTGGCTCAACTGCCCGACCACTAAGCTCAACCGACTATTGATTGGCTCAACTGACCGCCCAAAAAGCTCAACCGACCATTCATTATTTCAACTACCCGACCACTAAGCTCAACCGACCATTGATGTGCTCAACGGCCCGCCCACTAAGCTCAACAGACCATTGATTGGCTCAACTGCCCGCCCACTAAGCTCAAACGACCATTGATTGGCTCCACTGCCCGCCCACTAAGCTCAACCGACCATTGATTGGCTCAACTGCCCGCTCACTAAGCTCAACCGACCATTGATTTGCTCAACAGCCCGCCCACTAAGCTCAACCGACCATTGATTGACTGAACTGACCGCCCACTAAGCTCAACCGACCATTGATTGGCTTAACTGCCCGCCCACAAATTTCAACCGACTATTGATTGGATCAACTGACCGCCCACTAAGCTCACCCGACCTTTGATTGGCTGAACTGACCGCCCACTAAGCTCAACCGACCATTGATTGGCACAACTGACCGCCCACTAAGCTCAACCGAAAATTGATTTGCTGAACTGACCGCCCACTAAGCTCAACCGACCATTGTTATGCTAATCTGCCCCCGCCCACTAAGCTCAACCGACCATTGATTGGCTCCATTGACCGCCCACTAAGCTACACCGGCCTTTGTTTGGCTCAACTGCCCGCCCACTAAGCTCAACCGACCTTTGATTGGCTCAACTGCCCGCCCACTAAGCTCAACCGACCTTTGAGTGGCTCAACAGCCCGCCCACTAAGCTGAACAGACAATTGATTGGCTCAACTGCCCGCCCATTAAGCTCAAACGACCATTGATTGGCTCCACTGACCGCCCACTGAGCTCAACAGACCATTGATTGGCTCAATTGCCCGCCCACTAAGCTCAACCGACCATTGATTGGCTCAACTGACCGCCCATTAAGCTCAACCGACCATTGAATGGCTCAACTACCCGCCCACTAAGCTCAACCGACCATTGATTTGCTCAACAGCCCGCCAACTAAGCTCAACCGACCATTGATTGACTGAACTGACCGCCCACTAAGCTCAACCGACCATTGATTGGCTTAACTGCCCGCCCACAAATTTCAACCGACCATTGATTTGCTGAACTGACCGCCCACTAAGCTCAACCGACCATTGTTATGCTAATCTGCCCCCGCCCACTAAGCTCAACCGACCATTGATTGGCTCCATTGACCGCCCACTAAGCTACACCGGCCTTTGTTTGGCTCAACTGCCCGCCCACTAAGCTCAACCGACCTTTGATTGGCTCAACTGCCCGCCCACTAAGCTACACCGGCCTTTGTTTGGCTCAACTGCCTGCCCACTAAGCTCAACCGATCTTTGATTGGCTCAACTGCCCGCCCACTAAGCTCACCCGACCTTTGATTGGCTAAACTGCCCGACCACTAAGCTCAACCGACTATTGATTGGCTCAACTGACCGCCCAATAAGCTCAACCGACCATTCATTATTTCAACTACCCGACCACTAAGCTCAACCGACCATTGATTGGCTCAACGGCCCGCCCACTAAGCTCAACAGACCATTGATTGGCTCAACTGCCCGCCCACTAAGCTCAAACGACCATTAATTTGCTCCACTGACCACCCACTAAGCTCAACCGACCATTGATTGGCTCAACTGCCCGCCCACTAAGCTCAACCGACCATTGATTGACTCAACTGACCGCCCACTAAGCTCAACCGACCAGTAATTGGCTGAACTGACCGCCCACTAATTTCAACCGACCATTGATTGGCTCAACTGCCCGTCCACGAAGCTCAACCGACCATTGTTATGCTCATCTGCCCGCCCACTAAGCTCAACCGACCATTGATTGGCTCCACTGACCGCCCACTAAGCTCAACCGACCACTGATTGGCTAAACTGCCCGCTCACTAAGCTCAACCGACCATTGATTGGCTCCATTGACCGCCCACTAAGCTCAACCGACCTTTGATTGGCTCAACTACCCGCCCACTAAGCTCACCCGACCTTTGATTGGCTCAACTGCCCTCCCACTAAGCTCAACCGACTATTGATTGACTCAACTGACCGACCATTAAGTTTAACCGACCATTCATTATTTCAACTACCCGACCACTAAGCTCAACCGACCATTGATTGGCTCAACAGCCCGCCCACTACGCTGAACAGACAATTGATTGGCTCAACTGCCCGCCCACTAAGCTCAAACGACCATTTATTGGCTCCACTGACCGCCCACTGAGCTCAACAGACCATTGATTGGCTCAACTGCCCGCCCACTAAGCTCAACCAACCATTGATTGACTCAACTGACCGCCCACTAAGCTCAACCGACCATTGATTGGCTTAACTGCCCGCCCACTAATTTCAACCGACGATTGATTGGTTCAACTGCCCGTCCACGAAGCTCAACCGACCATTCATTATCTCAACTGACCGCCCACTAAGCCAACCGACTTTTGATTGGCTCAACTGCCCGCCCACTAAGCTCAACCGACCTTTGATTGGCTGAACTGACGCCCACTAAGCTCAACCGATCATTGATTGGCACAACTGACCGCCCACTAAGCTCAACCGACCATTGATTTGCTCAACTGACCGCCCACTAAGCTCAACCGACCATTGTTATGCTAAACTGCCCGCCCACTAAGCTCAACCGACCATTGATTGGCTCCATTGACCGCCCACTAAGCTCAACCGACCTTTGATTGGCTGAACTGCCCGCTCACTAAGCTCAACCGACATTTGATTGGCTCAACTGCCCGCCCACTAAGCTACACCGGCCTTTGTTTGGCTCAACTGCCTGCCCACTATGCTCAACCGACCTTTGATTGACTCAACTGCCCGCCCACTAAGCTCACCCGACCTTTGATTGGCTCAACTGCCCGACCACTAAGCTGAACCGACTATTTATTGGCTCAACTGACCGCCCAATAAGCTCAACCGACCATTCGTTATTTCAACTACCCGACCACTAAGCTTAACCGACCTTTGATTGACTCAACTGCCCAACCACTAAGCTCACCCGACCTTTGATTTTCTGAACTGACCGCCCACTAAGCTCAACCGACCATTGATTGGCACAACTGACCGCCCACTAAGCTCAACCGACCATTGATTTGCTGAACTGACCGCCCACTAAGCTCAACCGACCATTGTTATGCTAAACTGCCCCCGCCCACTAAGCTCAACCGACCATTGATTGGCTCCATTGACCGCCCACTAAGCTACACCGGCCTTTGTTTGGCTCAACTGCCCGCCCACTAAGCTCAACCGACCTTTGATTGGCTCAACTGCCCGCCCACTAAGCTACACCGGCCTTTGTTTGGCTCAACTGCCTGCCCACTAAGCTCAACCGATCTTTGATTGGCTCAACTGCCCGCCCACTAAGCTCACCCGACCTTTGATTGGCTAAACTGCCCAACCACTAAGCTCAACCGACTATTGATTGGCTCAACTGACCGCCCAATAAGCTCAACCGACCATTCATTATTTCAACTACCCGACCACTAAGCTCAACCGACCATTGATTGGCTCAACGGCCCGCCCACTAAGCTCAACAGACCATTGATTGGCTCAACTGCCCGCAAACTAAGCTCAAACGACCATTAATTTGCTCCACTGACCACCCACTAAGCTCAACCGACCATTGATTGGCTCAACTCCCCGCCCACTAAGCTCAACCGACCATTGATTGACTCAACTGACCGCCCACTAAGCTCAACCGACCAGTAATTGGCTGAACTGACCGCCCACTAATTTCAACCGACCATTGATTGGCTCAACTGCCCGTCCACGAAGCTCAACCGACCATTGTTATGCTCAACTGCCCGCTCACTAAGCTCAACCGACCATTGATTGGCTCCATTGACCGCCCACTAAGCTCAACCGACCTTTGATTGGCTCAACTACCCGCCCACTAAGCTCACCCGACCTTTGATTGGCTCAACTGCCCTCCCACTAAGCTCAACCGACTATTGATTGACTCAACTGACCGACCATTAAGTTTAACCGACCATTCATTATTTCAACTACCCGACCACTAAGTTCAACCGACCATTGATTGGCTCAACAGCCCGCCCACTGCGCTGAACAGACAATTGATTGGCTCAACTGCCCGCCCACTAAGCTCAAACGACCATTGATTGGCTCCACTGACGGCCCACTGAGCTCAACAGACCATTGATTGGCTCAACTGCCCGCCCACTAAGCTCAACCGACCATTGATTGACTCAACTGACTGCCCACTAAGCTCAACCGACCATTGATTGGCTTAACTGCCCGCCCACTAATTTCAACCGACTTTTGATTGGCTCAACTGCCCGCCCACTAAGCTCAACCGACCTTTGATTGGCTGAACTGACGCCCACGAAGCTCAACCGATCATTGATTGGCACAACTGACCGCCCACTAAGCTCAACCGACCATTGATTTGCTCAACTGACCGCCCACTAAGCTCAACCGACCATTGTTATGCTAAACTGCCCGCCCACTAAGCTCAACCGACCATTGATTGGCTCCATTGACCGCCCACTAAGCTCAACCGACCTTTGATTGGCTCAACTGCCCGCCCACTAAGCTCAACCGACCTTTGAATTGCTCAACTGCCCGCCCACTAAGCTACACCGGCCTTTGTTTGGCTCAACTGCCTGCCCACTATGCTCAACCGACCTTTGATTGACTCAACTGCCCGCCCACTAAGCTCACTCGACCTTTGATTGGCTCAACTGCCCGACCACTAAGCTGAACCGACTATTTATTGGCTCAACTGACCGCCCAATAAGCTCAACCGACCATTCGTTATTTCAACTACCCGACCAATAAGCCCAACCGACCATTGATTGGCTCAACGGCCCGCCCACTAAGCTCAACAGACCATTGATTAGCTCAACTGCCCGCCCACTAAGCTCAAACGACCATTGATTGGCTCCACTGCCCGCCCACTAAGCTCAACCGACCATTGATTGGCTCAACTGCCCGCTCACTAAGCTCAACCGACCATTGATTGGCTCCATTGACCGCCCACTAAGGTCAACCGACCTTTGGTTGGCTCAACAGCCCGCCCACTAAGCTCTACCGACCTTTGATTGGCTCAACAGCCCGCCCACTAAGCTGAACAGACAATTGATTGGCTCAACTGCCCACCCACTAAGCTCAAACGACCATTGATTGGCTCCACTGACCGCCCACTGAGCTCAACAGACCATTGATTGGCTCAATTGCCCGCCCACTAAGCTCAACCGACCATTGATTGGCTCAACTGACCGCCCATTAAGCTCAAACGACCATTGATTGGCTCAACTACCCGCCCACTAAGCTCAACCGACCATTGATTTGCTCAACAGCCCGCCCACTAAGCTCAACCGACCATTGATTGACTCAACTGACCGCCCACTAAGCTCAACCGACCATTGATTGGCTTAACTGCCCGCCCACAAATTTCAACCGACTATTGATTGGCTCAACTGCCCGTCCACGAAGCTCAACCGACCATTGATTGGATCAATTGACCGCCCACTAAGCTCACCCGACCTTTGATTGGCTGAACTGACCGCCCACTAAGCTCAACCGACCATTGATTGGCACAACTGACCGCCCACTAAGCTCAACCGACCATTGATTTGCTGAACTGACCGCCCACAAAGCTCAACCGACCATTGTTATGCTAAACTGCCCCCGCCCACTAAGCTCAACCGACCATTGATTGGCTCCATTGACCGCCCGCTAAGTTACACCGGCCTTTGTTTGGCTCAACTGCCCGCCCACTAAGCTCAACCGACCATTGATTGGCTCAACTGCCCGCCCACTAAGCTCAACCGACCATTGATTGACTCAACTGACTGCCCACTAAGCTCAACCGACCATTGATTGGCTTAACTGCCCGCCCACTAATTTCAACCGACGATTGATTGGCTCAACTGCCCGTCCACGAAGCTCAACCGACCATTGATTATCTCAACTGACCGCCCACAAAGCCAACCGACTTTTGATTGGCTCAACTGCCCGCCCACTAAGCTCAACCGACCTTTGATTGGCTGAACTGACGCCCACTAAGCTCAACCGATCATTGATTGGCACAACTGACCGCCCACTAAGCTCAACCGACCATTGATTTGCTCAACTGACCGCCCACTAAGCTCAACCGACCATTGTTATGCTAAACTGCCCGCCCACTAAGCTCAACCGACCATTGATTGGCTCCATTGACCGCCCACTAAGCTCAACCGACCTTTGATTGGCTCAACTGCCTGCCCACTAAGCTCAACCGACCTTTGAATGACTCAACTGCCCGCCCACTAAGCTACACCAGCCTTTGTTTGGCTCAACTGCCTGCCCACTATGCTCAACCGACCTTTGATTGACTCAACTCCCCGCCCACTAAGCTCACCCGACCTTTGATTGGCTCAACTGCCCGACCACTAAGCTGAACCGACTATTTATTGGCTCAACTGACCGCCCAATAAGCTCAACCGACCATTCGTTATTTCAACTACCCGACCACTAAGCTCAACCTACCATTGATTGGCTCAACGGCCCGCCCACTAAGCTCAACAGACTACTGATTGGCTCAACTGCCCGCCCACTAAGCTCAAACGACCATTGATTGGCTCCACTGCCCGCCCACTAAGCTCAACCGACCATTGATTGGCTCAACTGCCCGCTCACTAAGATCAACCGACCGTTGATTGGCTCCATTGACCGCCCACTAAGGTCAACCGACCTTTAATTGGCTCAACAGCCCGCCCACTAAGCTCAACCGACCTTTGATTGGCTCAACAGCCCGCCCACTAAGCTGAACAGACAATTGATTGGCTCAACTGCCCGCCCACTAAGCTCAAACGACCATTGATTGGCTCCACTGACCACCCACTGAGCTCAACAGACCATTGATTGGCTCAATTGCCCGCCCACTAAGCTCAACCGACCATTGATTGGCTCAACTGACCGCCCATTAAGCTCAACCGACCATTGATTGGCTCAACTACCCGCCCACTAAGCTCAACCGACCATTGATTTGCTCAACAGCCCGCCCACTAAGCTCAACCGACCATTGATTGACTCAACTGACCGCCCACTAAGCTCAACCGACCATTGATTGGCTTAACTGCCCGCCCACAAATTTCAACCGACTATTGATTGGCTCAACCGCCCGTCCACGAAGCTCAACCGACCATTGATTGGATCAACTGACCGCCCACTATGCTCACCCGACCTTTGATTGGCTGAACTGACCGCCCACTAAGCTCAACCGACCATTGATTTGCTGAACTGACCGCCCACTAAGCTCAACCGACCATTGTTATGCTAAACTGCCCCCGCCCACTAAGCTCAACCGACCATTGATTGGCTCCATTGACCGCCCACTAAGCTACACCGGCCTTTGTTTGGCTCAACTGCCCGCCCACTAAGCTCAACCGACCTTTGATTGGCTCAACTGCCCGCCCACTAAGCTACACCGGCCTTTGTTTGGCTCAACTGCCTGCCCACGAAGCTCAACCGATCATTGATTGGCACAACTGACCACCCACTAAGCTCAAGCGACCATTGATTTGCTCAACTGACCGCCCACTAAGCTCAACCGACCATTGTTATGCTAAACTGCCCGCCCACTAAGCTCAACCGACCATTGATTGGCTCCATTGACCGCCCACTAAGCTCAACCGACCTTTGATTGGCTCAACTGCCCGCCCACTAAGCTCAACCGACCTTTGATTGGCTCAACTGCCCGCCCACTAAGCTACACCGGCCTTTGTTTGGCTCAACTGCCTGCCCACTATGCTCAACCGACCTTTGATTGACTCAACTGCCCGCCCACTAAGCTCACTCGACCTTTGATTGGCTCAACTGCCCGACCACTAAGCTGAACCGACTATTTATTGGCTCAACTGACCGCCCAATAAGCTCAACCGACCATTCGTTATTTCAACTACCCGACCAATAAGCTCAACCGACCATTGATTGGCTCAACGGCCCGCCCACTAAGCTCAACAGACCATTGATTAGCTCAACTGCCCGCCCACTAAGCTCAAACGACCATTGATTGGCTTCACTGCCCGCCCACTAAGCTCAACCGACCATTGATTGGCTCAACTGCCCGCTCACTAAGCTCAACCGACCATTGATTGGCTCCATTGACCGCCCACTAAGGTCAACCGACCTTTGATTGGCTCAACAGCCCGCCCACTAAGCTCAACCGACCTTTGATTGGCTCAACAGCCCGCCCACTAAGCTGAACAGACAATTGATTGGCTCAACTGCCCACCCACTAAGCTCAAACGACCATTGATTGGCTCCACTGACCGCCCACTGAGCTCAACAGACCATTGATTGGCTCAATTGCCCGCCCACTAAGCTCAACCGACCATTGATTGGCTCAACTGACCGCCCATTAAGCTCAAACGACCATTGATTGGCTCAACTACCCGCCCACTAAGCTCAACCGACCATTGATTTGCTCAACAGCCCGCCCACTAAGCTCAACCGACCATTGATTGACTCAACTGACCGCCCACTAAGCTCAACCGACCATTGATTGGCTTAACTGCCCGCCCACAAATTTCAACCGACTATTGATTGGCTCAACTGCCCGTCCACGAAGCTCAACCGACCATTGGTTGGATCAATTGACCGCCCACTAAGCTCGCCCGACCTTTGATTGGCTGAACTGACCGCCCACTAAGCTCAACCGACCATTGATTGGCACAACTGACCGCCCACTAAGCTCAACCGACCAGTGATTTGCTGAACTGACCGCCCACAAAGCTCAACCGACCATTGTTATGCTAAACTGCCCCCGCCCACTAAGCTCAACCGACCATTGATTGGCTCAACTGCCCGCCCACTAAGCTCAACCGACCATTGATTGACTCAACTGACTGCCCACTAAGCTCAACCGACCATTGATTGGCTTAACTGCCCGCCCACTAATTTCAACCGACGATTGATTGGCTCAACTGCCCGTCCACGAAGCTCAACCGACCATTGATTATCTCAACTGACCGCCCACTAAGCCAACCGACTTTTGATTGGCTCAACTGCCCGCCCACTAAGCTCAACCGACCTTTGATTGGCTGAACTGACGCCCACTAAGCTCAACCGACCATTGATTTGCTCAACTGACCGCCCACTAAGCTCAACCGACCATTGTTATGCTAAACTGCCCGCCCACTAAGCTCAACCGACCATTGATTGGCTCCATTGACCGCCCACTAAGCTCAACCGACCTTTGATTGGCTCAACTGCCCGCCCACTAAGCTCAACCGACCTTTGAATGACTCAACTGCCCGCCCACTAAGCTACACCGGCCTTTGTTTGGCTCAACTGCCTGCCCACTATGCTCAACCGACCTTTGATTGACTCAACTCCCCGCCCACTAAGCTCACCCGACCTTTGATTGGCTCAACTGCCTGCCCACTAAGCTCAACCGACATTTGATTGGCTGAACTGACGCCCACTAAGCTCAACCGATCATTGATTGGCACAACTGACCGCCCACTAAGCTCAACCGACCATTGATTTGCTCAACTGACCGCCCACTAAGCTCAACCGACCTTTGAATGACTCAACTGCCCGCCCACTAAGCTACACCGGCCTTTGTTTGGCTCAACTGCCTGCCCACTATGCTCAACCGACCTTTGATTGACTCAACTCCCCGCCCACTAAGCTCAACCGACCTTTGATTGCCTCAACTGCCTGCCCACTAAGCTCAACCGACCTTTGATTGGCTGAACTGACGCCCACTAAGCTCAACCGATCATTGATTGGCACAACTGACCACCCACTAAGCTCAACCGACCATTGATTTGCTCAACTGACCGCCCACTAAGCTCAACCGTCCATTGTTATGCTAAACTGCCCGCCCACTAAGCTCAACCGACCATTGATTGGCTCCATTGACCGCCCACTAAGCTCAACCGACCTTTGATTGGCTCAACTGCCCGCCCACTAAGCTCAACCGACCTTTGATTGGCTCAACTGCCCGCCCACTAAGCTACACCGGCCTTTGTTTGGCTCAACTGCCTGCCCACTATGCTCAACCGACGTTTGATTGACTCAACTGCCCGCCCACTAAGCTCACCCGACCTTTGATTGGCTCAACTGCCCGACCACTAAGATGAACCGACTATTTATTGGCTCAACTGACCGCCCAATAAGCTCAACACACCATTGATTGGCTCAACTGCCGGCCCACTAAGCTCAACCGACCACTGATTGGCTCAACTGCCCGCCCACTAAGCTCAACCAACCTTGGATTGGCTCAACTGCACGCCCACTAAGCTCAACCAACTTTGGATTGGCTCAACTGCACGCCCACTAAGCTCAACCGACCTTGGATTAGCTCAACTGAACGCCCACTAAGCTCAACCGGCCTTTGTTTGGCTCAACTGCCTGCCCACTAAGCTCACCCGACCTTTGATTGGCTCAACTGCCCTCCCACTAAGCTCATCCGACTATTGATTGACTCAACTGACCGACCATTAAGTTTAACCGACTATTCATTATTTCAACTACCCGACCACTAAGCTCAACCGACCATTGATTGGCTCAAATGCCCGTCCACGAAGCTCAACCGACCATTGATTGGATCAATTGACCGCCCACTAAGCTCACCCGACCTTTGATTGGCTGAACTGACCGCCCACTGAGCTCAACCGACCATTGATTGGCACAACTGACCGCCCACTAAGCTCAACCGACCATTGATTTGCTGAACTGACCGCCAACAAAGCTCAACCGACCATTGTTATGCTAAACTGCCCCCGCACACTAAGCTCAACCGACCATTGATTGGCTCCATTGACCGCCCACTAAGTTACACCGGCCTTTGTTTGGCTCAACTGCCCGCCCACTAAGCTCAACCGACCATTGATTGGCTCAACTGCCCGCCCACTAAGCTCAACCGACCATTGATTGACTCAACTGACTGCCCACTAAGCTCAACCGACCATTGATTGTCTTAACTGCCCGCCCACTAATTTCAACCGACGATTGATTGGCTCAACTGCCCGTCCACGAAGCACAACCGACCATTGATTATCTCAACTGACCGCCCACTAAGCCAACCGACTTTTGATTGGCTCAACTGCCCGCCCACTAAGCTCAACCGACCTTTGATTGGCTGAAATGACGCCCACTAAGCTCAACCGATCATTGATTAGCACAACTGACCGCCCACTAAGCTCAACCGACCATTGATTTGCTCAACTGACCGCCCACTAAGCTCAACCGACCATTGTTATGCTAAACTGCCCGCCCACTAAGCTCAACCGACCATTGATTGGCTCCATTGACCGCCCACTAAGCTCAACCGACCTTTGATTGGCTCAACTGCCCGCCCACTAAGCTCAACCGACCTTTGAATGACTCAACTGCCCGCCCACTAAGCTACACCAGCCTTTGTTTGGCTCAACTGCCTGCCCACTATGCTCAACCGACCTTTGATTGACTCAACTGCCCGCCCACTAAGCTCACTCGACCTTTGATTGGCTCAACTGCCCGACCACTAAGCTGAACCGACTATTTATTGGCTCAACTGACCGCCCAATAAGCTCAACCGACCATTCGTTATTTCAACTACCCGACCAATAAGCTCAACCGACCATTGATTGGCTCAACGGCCCGCCCACTAAGCTCAACAGACCATTGATTAGCTCAACTGCCCGCCCACTAAGCTCAAACGACCATTGATTGGCTCCACTGCCCGCCCACTAAGCTCAACCGACCATTGATTGGCTCAACTGCCCGCTCACTAAGCTCAACCGACCATTGATTGGCTCCATTGACCGCCCACTAAGGTCAACCGACCTTTGATTGGCTCAACAGCCCGCCCACTAAGCTCAACCGACCTTTGATTGGCTCAACAGCCCGCCCACTAAGCTGAACAGACAATTGATTGGCTCAACTGCCCACCCGCTAAGCTCAAACGACCATTGATTGGCTCCACTGACCGCCCACTGAGCTCAACAGACCATTGATTGGCTCAATTGCCCGCCCACTAAGCTCAACCGACCATTGATTGGCTCAACTGACCGCCGTCAAATTTCAACCGACTATTGATTGGCTCAACTGCCCGTCCACGAAGCTCAACCGACCATTGATTGGATCAATTGACCGCCCACTAAGCTCGCCCGACCTTTGATTGGCTGAACTGACCGCCCACTAAGCTCAACCGACCATTGATTGGCACAACTGACCGCCCACTAAGCTCAACCGACCAGTGATTTGCTGAACTGACCGCCCACAAAGCTCAACCGACCATTGTTATGCTAAACTGCCCCCGCCCACTAAGCTCAACCGACCATTGATTGGCTCCATTGACCGCCCACTAAGTTACACCGGCCTTTGTTTGGCTCAACTGCCCGCCCACTAAGCTCAACCGACCATTGATTGGCTCAACTGCCCGCCCACTAAGCTCAACCGACCATTGATTGACTCAACTGACTGCCCACTAAGCTCAACCGACCATTGATTGGCTTAACTGCCCGCCCACTAATTTCAACCGACGATTGATTGGCTCAACTGCCCGTCCACGAAGCTCAACCGACCATTGATTATCTCAACTGACCGCCCACTAAGCCAACCGACTTTTGATTGGCACAACTGCCCGCCCACTAAGCTCAACCGACCTTTGATTGGCTGAACTGACGCCCACTAAGCTCAACCGACCATTGATTTGCTCAACTGACCGCCCACTAAGCTCAACCGACCATTGTTATGCTAAACTGCCCGCCCACTAAGCTCAACCGACCATTGATTGGCTCCATTGACCGCCCACTAAGCTCAACCGACCTTTGATTGGCTCAACTGCCCGCCCACTAAGCTCAACCGACCTTTGAATGACTCAACTGCCCGCCCACTAAGCTACACCGGCCTTTGTTTGGCTCAACTGCCTGCCCACTATGCTCAACCGACCTTTGATTGACTCAACTCCCCGCCCACTAAGCTCACCCGACCTTTGATTGGCTCAACTGCCTGCCCACTAAGCTCAACCGACCTTTGATTGGCTGAACTGACGCCCACTAAGCTCAACCGATCATTGATTGGCACAACTGACCGCCCACTAAGCTCAACCGACCATTGATTTGCTCAACTGACCGCCCACTAATTTCAACCGTCCATTGCTATGCTAAACTGCCCGCCCACTAAGCTCAACCGACCATTGATTGGCTCCATTGACCGCCCACTAAGCTCAACCGACCTTTGAATGACTCAACTGCCCGCCCACTAAGCTACACCGGCCTTTGTTTGGCTCAACTGCCTGCCCACTATGCTCAACCGACCTTTGATTGACTCAACTCCCCGCCCACTAAGCTCAACCGACCTTTGATTGCCTCAACTGCCTGCCCACTAAGCTCAACCGACCTTTGATTGGCTGAACTGACGCCCACTAAGCTCAACCGATCATTGATTGGCACAACTGACCGCCCACTAAGCTCAACCGACCATTGATTTGCTCAACTGACCGCCCACTAAGCTCAACCGTCCATTGTTATGCTAAACTGCCCGCCCACTAAGCTCAACCGACCATTGATTGGCTCCATTGACCGCCCACTAAGCTCAACCGACCTTTGATTGGCTCAACTGCCCGCCCACTAAGCTCAACCGACCTTTGATTGGCTCAACTGCCCCCCCACTAAGCTACACCGGCCTTTGTTTGGCTCAACTGCCTGCCCACTATGCTCAACCGACGTTTGATTGACTCAACTGCCCGCCCACTAAGCTCACCCGACCTTTGATTGGCTCAACTGCCCGACCACTAAGCTGAACCGACTATTTATTGGCTCAACTGACCGCCCAATAAGCTCAACACACCATTGATTGGCTCAACTGCCTGCCCACTAAGCTCAACCGACCACTGATTGGCTCACCTGCCCGCCCACTAAGCTCAACCAACCTTGGATTGGCTCAACTGCACGCCCACTAAGCTCAACCAACTTTGGATTGGCTCAACTGCACGCCCACTAAGCTCAACCGACCTTGGATTAGCTCAACTGAACGCCCACTAAGCTCAACCGGCCTTTGTTTGGCTCAACTGCCTGCCCACTAAGCTCACCCGACCTTTGATTGGCTCAACTGCCCTCCCACTAAGCTCAACCGACTATTGATTGACTCAACTGACCGACCATTAAGTTTAACCGACCATTCATTATTTCAACTACCCGACCACTAAGCTCAACCGACCATTGATTGGCTCAAATGCCCGTCCACGAAGCTCAACCGACCATTGATTGGATCAATTGACCGCCCACTAAGCTCACCCGACCTTTGATTGGCTGAACTGACCGCCCACTGAGCTCAACCGACCATTGATTGGCACAACTGACCGCCCACTAAGCTCAACCGACCATTGATTTGCTGAACTGACCGCCAACAAAGCTCAACCGACCATTGTTATGCTAAACTGCCCCCGCCCACTAAGCTCAACCGACCATTGATTGGCTCCATTGACCGCCCACTAAGTTACACCGGCCTTTGTTTGGCTCAACTGCCCGCCCACTAAGCTCAACCGACCATTGATTGGCTCAACTGCCCGCCCACTAAGCTCAACCGGCCATTGATTGACTCAACTGACTGCCCACTAAGCTCAACCGACCATTGATTGGCTTAACTGCCCGCCCACTAATTTCAACCGACGATTGATTGGCTCAACTGCCCGTCCACGAAGCTCAACCGACCATTGATTATCTCAACTGACCGCCCACTAAGCCAACCGACTTTTGATTGGCTCAACTGCCCGCCCACTAAGCTCAACCGACCTTTGATTGGCTGAACTGACGCCCACTAAGCTCAACCGACCATTGATTTGCTCAACTGACCGCCCACTAAGCTTAACCGACCATTGTTATGCTAAACTGCCCGCCCACTAAGCTCAACCGACCATTGATTGGCTCCATTGACCGCCCACTAAGCTCAACCGACCTTTGATTGGCTCAACTGCCCGCCCACTAAGCTCAACCGACCTTTGAATGACTCAACTGGCCGCCCACTAAGCTACACCGGCCTTTGTTTGGCTCAACTGCCTGCCCACTATGCTCAACCGACCTTTGATTGACTCAACTCCCCGCCCACTAAGCTCACCCGACCTTTGATTGGCTCAACTGCCTGCCCACTAAGCTCAACCGACCTTTGATTGGCTGAACTGACGCCCACTAAGCTCAACCGATCATTGATTGGCACAACTGACCGCCCACTAAGCTCAACCGACCATTGATTTGCTCAACTGACCGCCCACTAAGCTCAACCGTCCATTGTTATGCTAAACTGCCCGCCCACTAAGCTCAACCGACCATTGATTGGCTCCATTGACCGCCCACTAAGCTCAACCGACCTTTGAATGACTCAACTGCCCGCCCACTAAGCTACACCGGCCTTTGTTTGGCTCAACTGCCTGCCCACTATGCTCAACCGACCTTTGATTGACTCAACTCCCCGCCCACTAAGCTCAACCGACCTTTGATTGCCTCAACTGCCTGCCCACTAAGCTCAACCGACCTTTGATTGGCTGAACTGACGCCCACTAAGCTCAACCGATCATTGATTGGCACAACTGACCGCCCACTAAGCTCAACCGACCATTGATTTGCTCAACTGACCGCCCACTAAGCTCAACCGTCCATTGTTATGCTAAACTGCCCGCCCACTAAGCTCAACCGACCATTGATTGGCTCCATTGACCGCCCACTAAGCTCAACCGACCTTTGATTGGCTCAACTGCCCGCCCACTAAGCTCAACCGACCTTTGATTGGCTCAACTGCCCGCCCACTAAGCTACACCGGCCTTTGTTTGGCTCAACTGCCTGCCCACTATGCTCAACCGACGTTTGATTGACTCAACTGCCCGCCCACTAAGCTCACCCGACCTTTGATTGGCTCAACTGCCCGACCACTAAGCTGAACCGACTATTTATTGGCTCAACTGACCGCCCAATAAGCTCAACACACCATTGATTGGCTCAACTGCCTGCCCACTAAGCTCAACCGACCACTGATTGGCTCAACTGCCCGCCCACTAAGCTCAACCAACCTTGGATTGGCTCAACTGCACGCCCACTAAGCTCAACCAACTTTGGATTGGCTCAACTGCACGCCCACTAAGCTCAACCGACCTTGGATTAGCTCAACTGAACGCCCACTAAGCTCAACCGGCCTTTGTTTGGCTCAACTGCCTGCCCAATAAGCTCACCCGACCTTTGATTGGCTCAACTGCCCTCCCACTAAGCTCAACCGACTATTGATTGACTCAACTGACCGACCATTAAGTTTAACCGACCATTCATTATTTCAACTACCCGACCACTAAGCTCAACCGACCATTGATTGGCTCAAATGCCCGTCCACGAAGCTCAACCGACCATTGATTGGATCAATTGACCGCCCACTAAGCTCACCCGACCTTTGATTGGCTGAACTGACCGCCCACTGACCTCAACCGACCATTGATTGGCACAACTGACCGCCCACTAAGCTCAACCGACCATTGATTTGCTGAACTGACCGCCAACAAAGCTCAACCGACCATTGTTATGCTAAACTGCCCCCGCCCACTAAGCTCAACCGACCATTGATTGGCTCCATTGACCGCCCACTAAGTTACACCGGCCTTTGTTTGGCTCAACTGCCCGCCCACTAAGCTCAACCGACCATTGATTGGCTCAACTGCCCGCCCACTAAGCTCAACCGACCATTGATTGACTCAACTGACTGCCCACTAAGCTCAACCGACCATTGATTGGCTTAACTGCCCGCCCACTAATTTCAACCGACGATTGATTGGCTCAACTGCCCGTCCACGAAGCTCAACCGACCATTGATTATCTCAACTGACCGCCCACTAAGCCAACCGACTTTTGATTGGCTCAACTGCCCGCCCACTAAGCTCAACCGACCTTTGATTGGCTGAACTGACGCCCACTAAGCTCAACCGATCATTGATTAGCACAACTGACCGCCCACTAAGCTCAACCGACCATTGATGTGCTCAACTGACCGCCCACTAAGCTCAACCGACCATTGTTATGCTAAACTGCCCGCCCACTAAGCTCAACCGACCATTGATTGGCTCCATTGACCGCCCACTAAGCTCAACCGACCTTTGATTGGCTCAACTGCCCGCCCACTAAGCTCAACCGACCTTTGAATGACTCAACTGCCCGCCCACTAAGCTACACCGGCCTTTGTTTGGCTCAACTGCCTGCCCACTATGCTCAACCGACCTTTGATTGACTCAACTCCCCGCCCACTAAGCACACCCGACCTTTGATTGGCTCAACTGCCCGACCACTAAGCTGAACCGACTATTTATTGGCTCAACTGACCGCCCAATAAGCTCAACCGACCATTCGTTATTTCAACTACCCGACCACTAAGCTCAACCTACCATTGATTGGCTCAACGGCCCGCCCACTAAGCTCAACAGACCACTGATTGGCTCAACTGCCCGCCCACTAAGCTCAAACGACCATTGATTGGCTCCACTGCCCGCCCACTAAGCTCAACCGACCATTGATTGGCTCAACTGCCCGCTCACTAAGCTCAACCGACCGTTGATTGGCTCCATTGACCGCCCACTAAGGTCAACCGACCTTTGATTGGCTCAACAGCCCGCCCACTAAGCTCAACCGACCTTTGATTGGCTCAACAGCCCGCCCACTAAGCTGAACAGACAATTGATTGGCTCAACTGCCCGCCCACTATGCTCAAACGACCATTGATTGGCTCCACTGATTGCCCACTGAGCTCAACAGACCATTGATTGGCTCAATTGCCCGCCCACTAAGCTCAACCGACCATTGATTGGCTTAACTGACCGCCCATTAAACTCAACCGACCATTGATTGGCTCAACTACCCGCCCACTAAGCTCAACCGACCATTGATTTGCTCAACAGCCCGCCCACTAAGCTCAACCGACCATTGATTGACTCAACTGACCGCCCACTAAGCTCAACCGACCATTGATTGGCTTAACTGCCCGCCCACAAATTTCAACCGACTATTGATTGGCTCAACTGCCCGTCCACGAAGCTCAACCGACCATTGATTGGATCAACTGACCGCCCACTAAGCTCACCCGACCTTTGATTGGCTGAACTGACCGCCCACTAAGCTCAACCGACCATTGATTTGCTGAACTGACCGCCCACTAAGCTCAACCGACCATTGTTATGCTAAACTGCCCCCGCCCACTAAGCTCAACCGACCATTGATTGGCTCCATTGACCGCCCACTAAGCTACACCGGCCTTTGTTTGGCTGCACCGCCCGCCCACTAAGCTCAACCGACCTTTGATTGGCTCAACTGCCCGCCCACTAAGCTACACCGGCCTTTGTTTGGCTCAACTGCCTGCCCACTAAGCTCAACCGATCTTTGATTGGCTCAACTGCCCGCCCACTAAGCTCACCCGACCTTTGATTGGCTAAACTGCCCGACCACTAAGCTCAACCGACTATTGATTGGCTCAACTGACCGCCCAATAAGCTCAACCGACCATTCATTATTTCAACTACCCGACCACTAAGCTCAACCGACCATTGATTGACTCAACGGCCCGCCCACTAAGCTCAACAGACCATTGATTGGCTCAACTGCCCGCCCACTAAGCTCAAACGACCATTAATTTGCGCCACTGACCGCCCACTAAGCTCAACCGACCATTGATTGGCTCAACTGCCCGCCCACTAAGCTCAACCGACCATTGATTGACTCAACTGACCGCCCACTAAGCTCAACCGACCAGTAATTGGCTGAACTGCCCGCTCACTAAGCTCAACCGACCATTGATTGGCTCCATTGACCGCCCACTAAGCTCAACCGACCTTTGATTGGCTCAACTACCCGCCCACTAAGCTCAACCGACCTTTGGTTGCCTCAACTGCCTGCCCACTAAGCTCAACCGACCTTTGATTGGCTGAGCTGACGCCCACTAAGCTCAACCGATCATTGATTGGCACAACTGACCGCCCACTAAGCTCAACCGACCATTGATTTGCTCAACTGACCGCCCACTAAGCCTCAACCGTCCATTGTTATGCTAAACTGCCCTCCCACTAAGCTCAACCGACCATTGATTGGCTCCATTGACCGCCCACTAAGCTCAACCGACCTTTGATTGGCTCAACTGCCCGCCCACTAAGCTCAACCGACCTTTGATTGGCTCAACTGCCCGCCCACTAAGCTACACCGGCCCTTTGTTTGGCTCAACTGCCTGCCCACTATGCTCAACCGACCTTTGATTGACTCAACTGCCCGCCCACTAAGCTCACCCGACCTTTGATTGGCTCAACTGCCCGACCACTAAGCTGAACCGACTATTTTTTGGCTCAACTGACCGCCCAATAAGCTCAACACACCATTGATTGGCTCAACTGCCTGCCCACTAAGCTCAACCGACCACTGATTGGCTCAACTGCCCGCCCCACTAAGCTCAACCAACCTTGGATTGGCTCAACTGCACGCCCACTAAGCTCAACCAACTTTGGACTGGCTCAACTGCACGCCCACTAAGCTCAAC